>NC_142868.1:40308953-40461918 GCF_051225735.1 Oryctolagus cuniculus | reverse complement strand
AAGGAACACTCCATGCTTCAAGTTAAGGTCAGGACTCCACCTTTGCAAGAGATCTGATGTCTTCTTGCCTACTTAAAGGCATTCTCCCAGTATCTCCTAAGAATTAGCCAATCTTCCTTCTCAGTTAGATCCCTCTCACCAGGATATGGATAAGTTGTTTACAATTCCACTCTCCTTTTTCTTTCCTGATCTACTCCAATTAAATTGTTTATTCCACCATTACACTCAAATTGGTCTAGTCAAAGTCACTAAAAATCCCTCTGTTATTAAATACAATGATCAATTATGATCCATTTTCAAGTGATTTGACCTTTTAACACGATGACACAAATAATTACTTCCATTTACTCAAAACACTGTCTTTACTTGGCTTCTGAAAATTACACTCTTCTGGCTCCCCTCCACCTTTCAATTACTGTTGCATAGTACCCTTAGCTATTTATGTCTCTTCTTCCTAACTGTGAATGTTGGAGGACTATTTCTAACATTGAACCTCATCTCTTTTCTGTCCATGCTCCCTCTCTATAGTGAGATAACATAGTCACCTAAATTTAAAGACCTTGTACATAGTAATGAATGCCTTCTATAGCTTCCTACCAGACCTCAAGGTTTTATGCCTAATTTCCACCCAGCCTCTGCACTTGTATGTCTACAGGCCTTTCACAGGGGATATCACCAAACAGGGCTCAGCAGCTTCTCCTCAGAAGTATTTTGCCTACAGTTTTCTCCAAATCTGTTCTTTTGGTTTCTCAGGTCAAAACCCTTAGAAACCTTGATTACTCTATCTTCTTCACAGTTATCTTATGGTCATATGGGAAGAAACTCTCCTATCCATAGACTATAGCAGAATTTTTACATTTTTATTTATAAAAAGGGTACAAATTGGCCGGTGCCACGGCTCAATAGGCTAATCCTCCACCACCTGTGGCGCCGGCACCCCGGGTTCTAGTCCCCGTCAGGGCGCCAGATTCTGTCCCGGTTGCCCCTCTTCCAGGCCAGCTCTCTGCTGTGGCCCGGGAGTGCAGTGGAGGATGGCCCAGGTGCTTGGTCCCTGCACCCGCATGGGACACCAGGAGAAGTACCTGGCTCCTGGCTTTGGATCAGCGCGGTGCGCCGGCTGCAGCGGCCATTAGGGGGTGAACCAACGGAAAAGGAAGACCTTTCTCTCTGTCTCTCTCTCTCACTGTCCACTCTGCCTGTCAAAAAAAAAAAAAAAAAGGGAACACATTTCATGTATTTCATACATATGGTTTTAAGAGCACAATGACTTTAAGCATTAGAATGAACCACTTTCATATGAATAGTTTCATTTTCACATAAGGTTATATTTTCATATACAGAGATAGCTTTCCTCTTATAATTTAGTGAACTGACCACACAAAAGTCAAAATCATCAGGGGGATATGGTTAAGAGTAAGATGGAGGTTTAAAAACAAATAAAAAGCCACTTGCCATTTATGTAGTATGGGTTAATTGTGATATGCACTGTAGGGTAAGGAAACATAACAAACACATTACAGTCTCAAAAAGGTAACACTATTTTAGGAGAGATGAAATTAATGCATGTAAAACAATAGCTATTTGGACTCTGTAAGTGCTATACTGAAAGAGGCTCCAAATATATACACTACAGGGGTTAAAGTAGTAAAGATTTTAAGAGGCAATCTCTGAGTTAAATATGTGTAACATATAGTTAAAAATAAAGGGAAAGTGTTTTGTTACTAAGTTAAAGAGAAAGGGAAAAACTGAATAGAGGCCTTGCAGTAAGGCCTTATATGGAATCTAAAGAAAATGAAAGTTAACTGGCAGTTGTGGTGTGAGGCTTCACCAGTAGGCAAAATCTTGAATGAGACTGTGTGATAAGGGTAAGTGTAATTGAGAAGTGCCATGTCAGGAGAGGAATATTTGAACATACTTAATGTGGTGGATCCCTAGAATCCAGCAGGAAAGTGGTGTGATGTGATGGTGCTTTAGGAAAACAAATCTGCTAAGGGACTGCAGGATGGAATTGAACAAGAAGAGAAAAGCGGCATTAGAGACGGTAAAAAAAGGTGGAAGTACTGAAATATGAGCAAGGTCTTTGCAAACATTCTTTTGGCCCAAGGCACTCCTGAGCAAATGCAGAAGACATGCTTTTTAAATTAATTTTATAACTTTGAGTTTTGTAATTTCTTTTGTCTGTGATTTTTAGATATAATGTTGCATTTGAGAGAATTTAGTTAATTCTCGATTTGATCTATCATATTTCTTTCCTATTTTGGTATCTTTAAGCCTTGGTTTTCATGTCTTGAGTACTTTCACGAAACACAGAATATCTTGGAGGCCCTGTGCCTATTGTTCAGGAGAGTAAGATATCCTTTAACTTGAAAAGATGAAATTTCTTTGTGCTAGCATTGTCCAGTCTTTAGTTGAGAAGGTAGAAATTTTTAAATAACATGTACATGGTCATATCAGCATGTATGGCACTCCTTAATTCTTAAAAGTCCACTTTAATTTTTGATGTAAAATAACCTAAATTTTTAAACTTATTAAAAATTGCTGAAGTTGTTAAAAGACTCAAGAACAACAAAAATTATGTCTCCAGTCATCTTTTGATATTTCAGAAGAACAAATGAGTCTGCTTTAAGCAAATTCATGTGGATTTGAAAAAGTAAGACTAATGAGACACAGGAGACCTCGAATAGCTAAAGCAATCTTGTACAACAACAACAAAAAGACTGATGCATCACAATACCAGATTTCAAGACATACTACAGGGCAGTTGTAATCAAAACAACATGGTACTGGTACAGAAACAAATGGATAGACCAATTGAACAGAATAGAAACACCAGAAATCAGCCAACTTATATTTGATCAAAGATCCAAAAAAAAAAAAAAAAAAAAGAAGAAGGAAAAAGTAAGGCTAATAGTTTGAAAATTTAATCAAAATTAAAGTAACATTTCCATTAATTTTTGTTGATGAACTGTCTCCTCATAATTTGCAATTAGAATAAAAGGGGACAGGCTGCTCTACTTTGTTGTTTCATTATGGGTTTATACTGTCCTATACTGTTTATACAGCTCCATCTCTATCTTTATTGAAAAGAAGAAAAAAGACTTAGTTAAGATAAACCTAAAATTTTCCTAGGAAATATAGAGAAGCAACCTCTAATCTAATAGGCATGGAGCTTCTCCTTTAATATAACTTTCTTTGTCCTGGAAATGACAATACGTGATCTGCTTGGAAAAATAGTACTCACTGTTTCTAAGCAGAAGAGAAAAAGTAGAGAAGTTTAGAAAACATTTTTTTTCTTTAAAAAATGTGTTTTGTGATTTGGACCATTCAGATAGATGAGGCATTCATTCTAGGAAACATGGTACTCATTGTTCCATGACCTCTTTTAGATGCAAAGTAATACTTTGTTTATTTTAAGCACATATTATTCAATCAGATTACTTAGGTTGACATGCAAAAATAAGTCAGCATTTTTCTAAAAGCTAGCATTAAATAATATTTATTGTAGTTTTAATGGCACATATATTTCCAGAAATCCTCTGTGACATTTCTGTTTTAGTCTAAAGTAAATTACTGCTTCCATAATGGTGATGGAGTGCTGTGCAATCCACAGGCAGCATGTTCCACTGATAGAAAATGTGATGCCTCCTTGTCTGCACGTTATAATGTCCTGATACTTACAAACAAGAGATGACAAACAAGGCTTAGCTATTTAACTTGAAATACAAACCACAGAGGAATTTTAGGCTTCAGATACACTCTATGGCTTTCCCTTGATACTATAAAATTAGACATTGAATACAGTCAAATGGGAGCATCTAGGATGACCAATTCAAAATCTGGGAGGTGTAGCATTGTTTTAAATGAGCCTCACCTTAATTTGATACATGACAAAGTTTGTTTTTGTTTTGTTTTGTTTTGTTTTTAGTAGAAAAATCATTGTTCCTCAAGAGTACAGGCAAGGACAATATAAACAATAGTGAAATTTCAAAATGCTGATTTCACTTATACTTGACATATTTTTGTATTCTGTATATTAGATACGAAAATCTAGGGCTTTATTTTATGTTGATTACTGTATAAAATGTGCATTTGTTACCAAGGTGAAATAACTGACTGCTCATTTGTTCAACTTTAACAATATCCTTAAGATAGGCAATATGATTATTTTAATTTTGTGAGAAAATATCATTGCAAATGGAATATAAATAAGCAAGTCTAAATTGTAATAAAATCTGTAGCAGGTGAATTTTAATATCCATTATGAAATAAATGTTTTCCACATGAGATTCAATAAAAATTTTAAAATACATATGTGTATGTATATATACATACATATGTGTATGCATTCATAGAAGTACATACATAAGTAAAAAAAGAGTCAATATTTTTAGATGATATGCAGTTGTGGTAAAAGTAATGGAACTGATACTAAAATACTGAACTTGGAAATGATAGTTTAATGGAATAAATTGAGGGTCTTGGAGAAAATTACTTCAAAATGTTCCTAAGTGAATATGAAAACCTAATTCATCTTCCTAGGAAGTGGCTGCTGTCTGAAATAATATAGAATGCAAAATTTATATATCAGAAATATTTGGTTTTTCCTTCCCTTTTCTTTTCCTCCTTTCATTTTTCCATTCATCCTTCCTCTCTCCACCTCATCCCCTTTCCTTCCTCTTTCTTAAATTTTCCTCTTTTGTTTTCATAATTCATGGTTGGGATCCTTAAACAAGACATTCAAAGTTCAGAATTTGAGGAGATGCAGTTGTTTTTAAGACATTTTTGATCACTCTTTTCATTTAATCTTCTACATTTATTTAGCTAAAGGAGGTTATTTTTTTTTAACTTTTATTTAATGAATATAAATTTCCAAAGTACAGCTTATGGATTACAATGGCTTCCCCCCCAAAACTTCCATCCCACCTGCAACCCTCCCCTTTCCCGCTCCCTCTCCCCTTCCATTCACATCAAGATTCATTTTCAATTCTCTTTATACACAGAAGATCAGTTTAGCATACATTAAGTAAAGATTTCAACAGTTTGCACCCACATAGAAACCCAAAGTGAAAAATACTGTTTGAGTACTAGTTATAGCATTAAATCTCAATGTACAGCACACTAACGACAGAGATCCTACATGAGGAGTAAGTGCACAGTGACTCCTGTTGTTGACTTAACAAATTGACACTCTTGTTTATGGCCTCAGTAATCACCCTAGGCTCTTGTCATGAGTTGCCAAGGCTACGGAAGCCTTTTGAGTTCACCGACTCTGATCATATTTAGACAAGGTTGTAGTCAGAGTGGAAGTTCTCTCCTCCCTTCAGAGAAAGGTACCTAAAGGAGGTTATTCTTAATGATACATTCACATATCACATGGTCAACCAATAGCTACAATAACTGTCTTTCAATTGCCTAAGTATTTAAGTTAATATTTCAATTAGTTGTAATGCAATAAATATTTCAAAAAGGAGCTGCTCATAAACATCATTAATCACATATTTTTTCCACATAAATGAATAAGAACATTAAAAGTAAAAGTTAAAATTTTAAGAGTCAAAAATAGCAGCCCTTTCACTGGAGAACATTTGAAATAGCTTTCTCTCTACCACTGATGAAACTCTAAAATATAATCAACTGAACTGTGAGAGGAATACCAACACTGTCCTTTAGTAAGAATTGTAGAGAGAGTTTTGAGGCCTTCTTTCTAATAAACTGAGTTACCTATTCTGTATGCATGGTCTGTTTTGTCTCTCTTCCATTTGAAGTACCAAGTTTCCTTCTTTTAACAGGATGTCTTTGTCAATATCAGCCAGCCCTTTTCTGCAAACACAACTTCAACCCACATATTTATTCTCTGCAATCAACTGTACCCAGCACATCTCACAGGAAGCTCTGTGTGATCTGCCCAGAACTCTTGAATGTAATCATAACTGCCTCTATGTCTCTGGGAGAGAGAAACAATTTTTTTGAAAGTTTACAATCAATATGGAGAGCTAGTATGAAACATTTAGGACCCTCACGCTGCTTTAAAAATCAATAGGAGTATGTGATTCTTTTATTTATTTATTTTTTTGGATCTGTATTATCAAGATAATTGCCTCTATTTTTACTTTGCTTTATCATGAAGACCAAGGAAAGATGAGATGATCCTCCAAGGAATAGTGGGAAACTCTATTTTCTTTTATATTCAATAATTATAGATATTGATTTTATTCTCTCACACAAGTCATGGTCAGGCACTGTCAAGAACATCAAAAAATCAATCCAGCGTCAAGCCAGTAAAGCAAATACAGCAGGGGAGTTCTCAAAGTCTGCAACAGTCTGCAGGTTTCTGGTTAACTCTAAACTCTCTCTTAAAAAATGAAGCCGAGAGGCTGTGCTTTGGAATTTGGACTCATTAGTATGTAAAAGACAATGCAACAAAGTTGTGTACATTTTAAAAAGCCGGCAGACCTGTCAGAGCCATTCCCATTTGTGTTGTGTGTCTTCTACTATTGTTTTCACTTCTGTAATGGAGAGCAATGAAATCATCACACATAGAGAGCTGTCTTCCTGGAAATGATCTCCAGGCAAAGAGGTATTTACACAGGACAGTGAGGAGCTAAATGCACAGATTTTGAGATGAAAGAATGACATTCTTATGGTCTGGGTATTTGGGTGTCCCCCAAAGGCTCATATGTTAAAGATGTGAACCCTAAAGTCTTCTGTCGATGGCTCTAAGGGAAAAGGAAACTTAACCCACTGATGGTGCTTTAGAGGTGAACCTTTGGGAAATGCCTTAGATTGGATTAGATTGTTAGACTGGATTGGTTGTTGTGCGCATTTGCAGAGTGAATCAGCAGATGGAAGATCTCTATCTCTTCTTTTCTGTCGTTCTACCTTTCAACTAAATAAAATAGCTAAATACAAATTTTGAAAAATAAATATGATCACTTTTCAATACAGAAGATAAACGAATGCATTTACAAGGGAATGTAGGTACAAAAATGTTTCTTCAAAAAATAAAAGGGGAATCAATGGAGTAAAAGAGATTTGAACAATGTAACAGCCAAATAGCATATGTACCTATTTAAGTCTACTTTTAAACAGTAAGTACATATATGACAAGAGAAGTTTCTTTAGATATCCCAGTGTTGGCATCTGTGGAATTAGCTCAATAGCAGTGTATGGCTCATGATGTCACAGTAAAGTTTAAGTCTGACAGTATGGGCAGAGCATTAAGCATAATACCTCATCCATACGAATCAGCCATCTCTAATCTGAGAATTCAAAATCATCCAAAATATGAACATTGCTGCACACAAACATGATGATACAACGGGAAAAATTATATGTCGAACCTCATGTGACAGGTTGTCAGTCAAAACCAAACACACTAGAAATATTATGTAAAGTTATATTTATTCTATGCATATATAAGTTGTAAATGAAATATAAATGAATTTCATATTTAGACAGGTCTGATCCATGAGATATTTCATTATGTATATGCAAATACCCATAAATCCAAAAGAATTTTAAATCCAAAACATTTCTGGCACCAAATACTTCAGAAAAGGTATACACAAATTGTGGTATAAAATTATAGCTACTTATATGCATGAGTACTGGTTAAATTCCAAGATACAATTGTTGTTGATGTTACTTAAAATGATGTAGTATGTACATCACAGATGTATGTTTGCATTATATCAGCCTATATAAACATTGTATAATTAACCTCTAATTTTAAACGTGAATCGGTATTGGGCTAAAAGATGTTTCCAACCCATTTTACTACCCATTCTGACAATCCCTCAAATTCACTTGGATCTGGCCTCTCCAGCAGGAAATGGAAGAAGGAGTCTTATGGCCTTTTAAAAAGAAAGCAATGGCAGGAGTTAAAAGGGGAAGACCAAACGAAGTGCAGTTTTCAAGAGGTTAAATGCTTCACTAAATATCTTGCCCAAATAGAGCTGTTCCATGACTTACATTTTCAGGGAAACACAAACACAGTCTCTGAGCATCCCCAAGGCCAGGCATCGGAGAGAATCAGTGTGTGCAACCAGCTGGATGATGTTTGGATAGGAGGCTGAATACATCTGGCCATTAATAGTGATAATTACTCTTTGGTTAATAGCCATCATTTAGATATAGAAATGTTGCAGCTGACAACTATTGTGAGTCAGGTTATATCCTGCATGCTTTATTTCATTTTTACAAACATTTTACTGGACATCTTTTGGTTTGAGAAAGGAGACACAAAGGCTAAGGAAATATAATTCACAATTACAACAAACACATATCACACAGGAAAATAACTCTGAGACACAGAAAGGTAAAATGTAAGAGATCTAATAAAAGCAATTTACAGATTCAATGTGATCCCAATTAAAATACCAATGGCATTCTTTGCAGATCTAGAAAAAAAAATATGCTAAAATTCATATGGAAACACAGGAGACCCCAAATAGCTAAAGCAATCTTATACAACAAACACAAAGCGGGAGGCATCACAATACCTGATTTCAAGACAAACTACAGGGCAGTTATAATCAAAACAGTCTGGTATTGGCACAAAAACAGACTTGTAGACCAATGGACAGAACAGAAACTTCAGAAATCAATCTATGCATCTACAATCAATTTTGACAAAGGAGCTAAAATCAATCCTTGGAGCAAGGACAGTCTCTTTAACAAATAGTACTGGGGAAATTGGATCTCCACATGCAGAAGTATGAAACTAGACCCACACATTACATCTTATACAAAATCCACTCAAATGGATGAATCCACTCAATGGATGAAAAAACCTATATCTACTACCCAACACCATCAAATAACTAGAGAATATTGGGGAAACTCTGTAAGACATTGGCATAGGAAAAAGACTTCTTGGAAAAGATCCCAGAGGCACAGGCAATTGAAACCAAAATTGACAAATGGAAAAAAAAGAAAAAAAAAAGAAAAATGGGATACATCAAATTGAGAAACTTCTGAACTGCTAACGAAACAGTCAGCAATATGAAGAGGCAGCTCTGGCCGTCGCAGCCATTTGGGGAGCAAACCAACGGAAGGAAGACCTTTCTGTCTCTCCCTCTGTCTGTAACTCTTACTATCAAATAAAATAAATAATAAAACCTTTTTTTCTTTTTTTAAACTTTTATTTAATGAATATAAATTTCCAAAGTACAGCTTATGGATTACAATGGCTTCCCCCCCATAATGTCCCTCCCACCCGCAACCCTCCCCTTTCCTACTCCCTTTCCCCTTCCATTCACATCAAGATTCATTTTTGATTCTCTTTATACACAGAAGATCAGTTTAGCATACATTAAGTAAAGATTTCAACAGTTTGCTCCCACATAGAAACATAAAGTGAAAAATACTGTTTGAGTACTAGTTATAGCATTAAATCTCAATGTACAGCACACTAACGACAGAGATCCTACATGAGGAGTAAGTGCACAGTGACTCCTGTTGTTTACTTAACAAATTGACACTCTTGTTTATGGCCTCAGTAATCACCCTAGGCTCTTGTCATGAGCTGCCAAGGCTATGGAAGCCCCCTGAGTTCACTGACTCTGATAATTTTTAGACAAGGCCATGGTCAAAGTGGAAGTTTTCTCCTCCCTTCAGAGAAATGTACCTCCTTCTTTGATGACCCATTCTTTCCACTGGGATCTCACTCGTGGAGATCTTTCATTTAGGTTTTTTTTTTTTTTTTTTTTCTTTTTTTTTTTTCCCCACCCCAGAGTGTTTTGGCTTTCCATGCCTGAAATACTCTCATGGGCTTTTCAGCTGGATCTGCATGCCTTAATCGCTGATTCTGAGGCCAGAGTGCTGTTTAGGACATCTGCCATTCTATGGGTCTGCTGTGTATCTCACTTCCCATGTTGGTTCATTCTCTCCCTTTTTTATTCTATCAGCTAGTATTTGCAGACACTATTCTTGTTTATGTGATACCTTTGGTTCTTAGTCCTATCATTATGATCAATTGTGAACAGAAATTGATCACCGGGACTAGTGAGATGGCATTGGTACATGCCACCTTGATGGGATTGAATTAGAATCCCCTGGTATGTTTCTAACTCTACCGTTTGAGGTAAGTCAGCTAAAATCTTTTTTTTTAAAAAAGAGCTGAGGATTCAAGAGACATGGACTAAACTGTGTCCTCCTAATACAGTATCACCTAAATCCTTTATTTATTTATTTGTTCAGATTATTTATTTAAAAGACAGGAGGAGAAAGAGAAAGAGAGAGAGAGAGATCATCAATCCATTGGTTCATTCCCCAAAAGGCAACAACAGCCAGGGCTGGGCAAGGCTAAAGCTAGGAGCTCGGAATGCCATCTTGGTACTTAAGCCATCTGCTGCCTCCCAGGCACACCAGCTTGGAGCTGGATTGGAAACAGAGCAGCCAGGACTTGAAAGAAACACTCTGATAGAGAATGCAGGTGTCCCAAGTGATGGCTTAGTTCCCTGTACAATGCCCACCCCAGAAATCTTTTTATTTAGAGTCCTACCTAAATGGAAGAAACAATCATGGCTACAAGATTATTTCCAGGTGTGATGCATTTTTTCACAGCAGGAGTGCCTGAGAGCAAGAGATACAAGGATTGAAGCCTCTGCTATATGCTGGGTAGCTGTTACCCATCAGCCTGGTTCTTCCAGAAGTAACAGTCTCCTACCAGAGGCCAGTCTTCTACTTTAGTGCTTACAGAACTATGTACCATCCCCTGAGTATAAAATCTGATTTAACATAGTTAACAAAAAGTAGAAAAAAATGTAATGTATTCTTTTGGTTTCATATAAAGTTATAGTACATCATAATGAATTTGAATATAGCAAAAATTTGATTTAGTTTAATGATGTGGCCTTATAATCATGAAATACCTGACCAAAGGGGCTTTCAGGTGTGTTCAGAAAACCTCATTGATCCTATCATTTCTAAATTCAATTCACTAATATACGGCCTCACTCATAATGACTATTAGTAGGATTTATGGAAAGGAGTAAGGAAAGAAGTTTTATTTTTCTGATTACTATGTCTAAAATAAGTGTTGTCTAGCTATAAATACACCAACACATATGTTAAATAATAGGAATTCCCTAGTATATGTGCTTAGGACACCAAAAATGACAGGTATTTTTAAAAGACTCTTACAAAGAATAAAAGTACATATTTTCATTTCTAAGACCAGGAAGTATTACATCAGAAGAATTAAACACATCTTAATCTGTAGGATCAAAACGGTATGGAACTTATCCTTAAATCAGATTCTAGGGATAATTTTGTCCAATATATTTCTTTTTAGGTTGGAGGGTATAAAGCCAGGGGAAATGAAATGACTATTGTAGGACACAGCTAGACAGGCCACAAGTCACTCAACTTGCAGTCTTAGGTGCTTCTCAATCTGCAAGCATACAGCTTTCAACCAGACTTCTGGGGAAGTGTTCTCAGGGCCAAAATAATGAGCATATGGTACATACTAGACATTCAGTGCATGTCTTCTTAATTGGACAACTGTATTTCTGTTATAATCATTGATATCCCTTGGAGTTAAAAAAGAAAGTTTTCTTCAGTATGCCTTTTTCTAGCACCAAATAAGACTATTCCAATTACTTTACATATATATATATAATTTAGGAATTAAAACATATTGTCATATTAAATAGTTTGTAATATCTTAACAAAAATGACTTAGGAAGTATTGACCGCTTCCTGCAGCTGATAACGCTGAGGCTCAGGAAACTTACATAATTTGTTCAAGGACAAGCAGTCAGAAAGTTATGGAGTTTCAGCCCATCCTCAGCCTCTGATTCAGACGTCATACCTTCTCTGCTAGTGTCTCTAGGATATTTATAACCTCTGAGGAAAAGCAAAGCAAACCTGTGAGGGAAGAGGTAGTGAGCAAGGCAGAGGAGGAGGAAGAGAAGATATGAGGGCTGGTGTGGGGCTTTCAGGGAAAAAGCTGGTTCCATAAAAAGATCAGAGCCCAGAAAAAAGATGAATGGTTTGTGTTTCTCTTTGGAAGGTCATTGTCTGCAGGCTACAAGCTACAAAAACCTGGGATAGCATCAAAGTTAGAAAGCAAGGTTGCACAATTTGGAAGGAGGTATTGACTTTTATATGCATTTGAAAGTTAGTGAAGTGGGAAAAGTACAAGCACGGGAATCAGGATACTTGTATTTTAGTCCCAGCCCTGCCATTACCTTATCATCCACTAAGATATGATCCTCTCACCTTTTTCTCCTTCAAGCTTCCCATCTGTAAAATGGGGAGTGTTCAACTTTGTGGTTCTCAGCTTTTGCTTCCTTTATATCATTCTATTGATAAAGAATGCCAGTGAATTGGGAAAATCTGAAGTCAGACTTTATAAACTAAGATTGTGGACCACATTCTTACTTGAAAAAAAATCTAGTTATCTTTTTTCCCAATGAAATGGCTTTTTATATGTTCTTGACTAATGAGTAGCTTGCGTTTTTATTTAGTTATCTCATGGAATTATTCCTCCAGGATACTTTAGAAGGGTAGCTTACCCCATTTCTTATACAATTAGTATATCTGACAGAAATGGCATAGCTTACATAAAAATTACAAGTGATTTCCATTGTATATTAATCATCACTAAAGATCAGTCTCTGATCTTGAATTAGTGGATTTTGTCTGTAGCAATTATCATAGATTCAAGTACCTGTTCATCATTTTTCTGAGAGATTTTTATCTCACATTTTTCAACTGGAGTTGAAAACCTTTGGAGCACTGAAATAGTGGGGGGAAAAAAAATCAAAGACCATTTTGCCAAGATGAATTGATGCTATTTTCCAGTGCAAATGAAGACCAAACATAATCATAAACTAAGCAATGACTGGTTTAAGGATTAGAAGTTTTATCACAGATATATTTTTTACTAGCATGTTGTTTTTTAGTACTGGTGACTTTACAAACATTAATTATAGGATTTTAATCTGTAATCAGAGTTTAACTTGGTGTTCATGGTATACAGAAAGACTTTGGGGACTTATGAGCCTCTGAAATAGTAAGAAAATTTAGAACAGATTTGAGTTTTTAGACACAGAGCTTTCATCTGCTTTACAAAGGAGTCACAAAAGATCAAACCAAAGAAGAGAGAACCACCATTCTAAAAATTCTATCGTAACAGGTTACAGTTTAGATATTTTTTTGGTGTAGCTGGAAGCTAATTTTGAAACATAGTCTAAAATTTTTAACAAGCCCTTAACTATACAAAGGACAAAAATAGACTTCTGTACGTGTATAATGCCTTTTTTTAACCTCTTATACATAGCAAAACAAAATTTAAAAAAAACCTGCTATACAAAGGATGACCACTATAAATTAAAGATAATCAAAGCAAGATATATATGTTCATGGAGTAGAAGACTTGATAATTTTAAAATGTCAATGTTTTGCTAACTGAAGTATAGACTCAATGTATCACAATTATAATCTCAGGTTTTTGGGTAGAAATTGACAAGTTGATTCTAAAAGCTATTGGGAGATGCAGAGAGATCTAGGCTATCTAAACTAATATTGAAAAATAAGTACATAGTTAGAAGGCTTATCTTAGTAGCTCTACTAGTAACTACTCAGTAGCTCTTATCATAATGGGTTAGTAATTAAAATAGAGTAACATTTCCTAAGGATGGACAAATAAAATAATGGAACACAACAGCTAGAAACTCCTGTCTCCCCCCCTTCAACTTACATTGTCAAAGGCAGTAACACAATCCAATGGAGAAACAAAACCTCTTTTCAACAAATAATGCTCAAGTAACTGGATAACCATGTGAAAAAACAGAACATCAACAACTCCTAACTCTCCCAAAAGACACAAATTAATTCAATATTGTTCAAAGACCTACATAAAAATGTTAAAACATAAAAATGTAAAGTAATAAAAACACTATAAATCTTTTTAAAGTCACCACAAAATATCTTATTTCTTCAAATAAGTGTTTCACAGTTCCCTTTCATATTTAAATAACTACACGCAACACAGTCAAGGTACTTCAGTTAATTTAGACCTACAGAGTTAGACAACTGACTTAAAAGATACAACATTTAGAACAAGCTAGATGTGAAATCTTTACAGCAAAGACTCATTTTCTTATTACTATGCTTATTATTTGAAGGCCAGGGCAAATATTCATTTATATTTGATGGACAATGTTGCTGCTTTTGAGCTCAAATATTTCCAAAACTGATTTGCTGGTCTTTAATATGAGTTACTTTTACATGTGAGAGCATCTATATATTCTACTTGCTTCTCTCTCTTCTTTCTGCTTACAAAAGTAGAAACAAAACAATAGTAAAAATAACTTACCGGAGTCCATAGAGAACTGTTCCATCAGGATGTAGTCGAATCATTCGATTTTTCACTGTGACCCCATGCACAAATGATTTCTTGTCATTCAGGAAGTAGGTATCTGGTACCCAGAGTTGGTCAGCTACTCTGTTGTCTAGGGTGAGGTTTAATGGGATTCCAGAATAAGAAAGCCTTTTGTCTTTCCAAGACTGCTGGAAATACATTGTAAGTGTGTAATCCTGTGAAATAAAGGAGGCAAAAAAAAAAAAATTACTGTCATCATTACCTAAGGACATTTGTTAAGAACTTGAAAGCATATGTCATATGTATGCATCTATGTATCAGGGACATACTACCCTGATGTTCACTAAGAGATTATATTTGAGTATGCTGAAATTTGTATCTTCAACTATAGGATGACTGGTAAGTTAAAAGTAGTAGAGTAATACTTGAATTTATGCATAAACATTTCCACCAATAGAGAATAAATACTTGGAATTAATTTTTCTACTTTAAAATTCTGGCCCTTTATTTATCTGATATTTTCATGTTAATGCACTAATAGCACAAAGAGAACAGAGTTAGTGTAATTCACAGGTACAATTCTAAAAATTTAGTGATATTCTTTTCCTCCATCCTTCTCCCCCTCTTCCTTACTTTCATTCTTCCTTTATTTCAAACATTTTATTTAAACATCCTATTTATTTATGTATTTATTTATTTGGAGTGCAGAGTTACAGAGAGGGAGAGGCAGAGGCAAAGGCAGAAGAGAAGTCTTCCATCTTCTGGTTCACTCCCTACATGGCCACAATGGCCAGGGCTAGGCCAGGCTAAAGCCAGGAGCCAGAAGGTTCATCTGCGTCTCCTATGTGGCTGCAGGGGCCCAAACACTTGGGCCATTTTCTGCTGCTTCCCCAGGAACATTAGCAGAGAGCTGGATTAGAAGTGGAGCAGCAGGGATTGGAAACTATCCCCACTTGAGATGCCTGCACTTCAGGTGGCAGCTTAACCCACTAATCCAGAGCAGAGACCTTCAAATATATTTTTAGTTAACAATAAGTGGCTTAATGCTCCACTAAACAAAGAGAACAACATGTAAAATGTAAAAAACAAAGGGACAGGGGTCAGCGCTATGGCATAGCAGGTAAAGCCGTCGCCTGCAGTGCCAGCATCACATATGAGTGCCGGTTCAAGTCCCAGCTGCTACACTTCCAACTCAGCTCTCTATAATGGCCTGGGAAAGCAGTAGAAAATGGTCCAAGTCCTTGGGCCCCTGCACCCCCATGGGAGACCTGGAAGAATTTCCTGGCTCCTAGCTTCAGATCAGCGCATTTCCAGCCGTTGCGGCCAACTGGGGAGTGAACCAGAGGATGGAAGATCTCTCTCCTTCTGCCTCTCCTTCTCTCTCTGTGTAACTCTGACTTTCAAGTAAATAAATAAATCTTTAAAAAAGAGAAATTGAGCAGTCCATGCTTTGACTGTTGAGGAACAGTTTTTTGTATTTTTTCCTCTTTCCTTTTCATTTATTTTATATTTTTTTAAGATTTTTTTATTTGACAGGCAGAGTTACAGTGAGAGAGAGACAGAGAGAGAGGTCTTCCTTCCATTGGTTCATCCCCCAAATGGCCACCACGGCTGGCACACTGCATCGATCCAGAGCCAGGTGCCCCTTGTGGTCTCCCATGCAGGTGCAGGCACCCAAGCACCTGGGCCATCCTCCATTGCCCTCCCGAGCCACAGTAGAGAGCTGGACCAGAAGAGCAGCAACCGGGACTAGAACCCGGCACCCATATGGGATGCCATGCTGCAGGCTGAGGATTAACCAAGTGAGCCACGGTGCCAGCCCCCATTTATTTTATCTTATTTTACTTAAACTTTTTTATACTGTCATTGAATTATTTACTTAACATAGAGTTAACCATATGTGTATAAAGTTAATTGAAAATAGATTGTAGTTAAAAATAAGAGATTAAGAGAGGGAAGAGGAAGGGGAGCAGGAGTTTGGGGGTGGGGCGGGAACAGAGGGAAGAATCACCATGACCCTAAAGTTATAATTGTGAAATGCATGAAGTGTGTAACTGTAAAGAAGTATATTTCTGCATACATTCCTATGACTTACTTCTAAGGCTACAGCTTAAAAACTTGCCATGGGACTCCAAATCCCCTTAAGCTGGGTAGTAAAAAGAGTATTCTAAGTGTTAAGAGATCATATGGATAGAATCAAGTGTTAAAGCAATCATATAGATAGGATAAGTGTTTGGTAATAATAATAGAATTAAAAAGGAATGAATGCCTCAACATGGGAAGCAGTCCATACAGCAGTCTCATAGAATGACAATTGCCTTAAGTAACACTCTGACCTCAGAATCAATCCTTAAGGCCTTGTGGTTTGGCTGAAAAGCCCAGAGGAGTACTGCTGGCATGGAAAGCCAAGATACTGTGGCAAAAAATGTTCTACATGAAGGACCTCTGTGGGTGAGACCCCAGTGGAAAGAAGGAGGGACTTTCCTCTGAAGGGAGGAGAGAACTTCCACTTTGCCTATGGCCTTGTCAAAAAATTAAAGGAGTTTCTGGATCCAAAAGGCTTTCATAGCTGTGGCAGCTTTTATCAAGAGCCTTCACTGATCACTGATGCCAAGACCTCTGTCCTCAAAGAGCTGTATTATGAGACTTTTTCTCAAAGAATTACTTCATTTTAGTGTATTCAGTGGAGGATATTCTTATGTCACACAAATTACAGTTACGTCTAAGTGCTCACAAAAGATGTATCATTCTTGGGTTCCTCTTTAAAGATAATTAAGTTTCCCAAAAAGACAGAAAGGAAAAAGCGATATTACCATCAAGATACTTTGAATAACTCTTGTCTGGCCTGCTGAGGAATAACTTTTGTTCTTGTTTATTTTTAAGGTTTTTATTTTTGGTTGTTTTTGTTTTTCTTTTTTTGTCCCACTCATACAAAGTGCTGAAATTCTTACCTAGAATAGAGCTAATCTTCTGTGTATAAAGTTAAATGAAAATAGATCTTAGTAAAAAAAAAAAAAAAACCAAACTGGGAACAGGTGAGGGAAGAGGAAGAGGAGTTAGGAGTGTAGGTGTGGTGGCAAGGATTACTATGTTCCTAAAGTTGTGTGTATGAAAGGTATGCAAGTAAAAAAAGAAATTATACAAACTAATTCTAAATATTTGGCTAGAATAGAAAAATTATGAACCACAAAAATATTAATTTTTTTTTTTTTTTTTGGTGACAGGCAGAGTTAGACAGTGAGAGAGAGAGACAGAGAGAAAAGTCTTCCTTTTTTGATTGGTTCACCCCCCAAGTGGCCGCTATGGCCGTTGCTGTGCTGATCCGAGGCCAGGAGCCAGGTGCTTCCTCCTGGTGTCCCATGTGGGTGCAGGGCCCAAGCACTTGGGCCATCCTCTACTGCCCTCCCGGGCCACAGCAGAGAGCTGGACTGGAAGAGGAGCAACCGGGACAGAATCCGGCGCCCCGATCGGGACTAGAACCTGGTGTGCCAGCGCTACAGGTGGAGGATTAGCCTATTGAGTCACACGCTGGCCTAGAGGCAAGTTTTATAAATAATAATGAAATGGAAAGATGGTCATTTCATCTATATACAGTAAATTTTAAATAATAACAAATCATTAAAACTACAGAACATTTTTAATCATTGATTTGAGAAAAATGTAAACAGTTTCAAAAAAATATATTTGCAGCAATACTGATACACACAAGCATTTCTTTTTTTCTTGTTTTTTGATCATCTTCATTTTCAATTTTGGTTCCCACATATTTAAAGAGAACATATGGTATTTGTCTGTTTCTTGTTAATTATACTCAATGGGATATTCGATTACATCCATTTTGATGCAAATGGTAGTATTTCACTTTTTTATTATTGAATTATATATATATATATACATATATATCTCACATTTTCTTTATCCATTCATCTGATGATGAACACCTTGGTTGATTCCATATTTTGGCAACTGTGAACAGGGCTGCTATGAACATGGTAGTTGTGGATATAACTTTTTTTTTCTAATTTTTTTTTTGACAGGCAGAGTGGACAGTGAGAGAGAGAGACAGAGAGAAAGGTCTTCCTTTGCCGTTGGTTCACTCTCCAATGGCTGCCGCGGCCGGCGCACCACACTGATCCGATGGCAGGAGCCAGGTGCTTCTCCTGGTCTCCCATGGGGTGCAGGGCCCAAGCACCTGGGCCATCCTCCACTGCACTCCCTGGCCACAGCAGAGAGCTGGCCTGGAAGAGGGGTACCCGGAACAGAATCCGGCGCCCCGATCGGGACTAGAACCTGGTGTGCTTGTGCTGCAAGGCGGAGGATTAGCCTAGTGAGCCGTGGCGCCGGCTGTGGGTATAACCTTGATACAACATGTTCATGTCTTTTGGTTATACACACAAAAGTGGGATTGATGGACCATGTGAAAGTCTATTTCTTGGCCGGTGCCACGGCTCAATAGGCTAATCCTCTGCCTGTGGTGCCGGCACATGGGTTTCTGGTCCTGGTTGGGGCGCCGGATTCTGTCCCGGTTGCCCCTCTTCCAGGCCAGCTCTCTGCTGTGGCCCAGGAGTGCAGTGGATGATGGCCCAAGTGCTTGGACCCTGCACCCACATGGGAGACCAGGAGGAAGTACCTCGCTCCTGGCTTTGGATCAATGCAGTGCGTCAGCCACAGCGCGCCAGCTGCGGCAGCCATTGGAGGGTGAACCAACAGCAAAGGAAGACCTTTCTCTCTGTCTCTTTCTCTCACTGTCCACTCTGTCAAAAAAAAAAAAAAAGTCTATGTCTAGTTTTTTATGAAATCTCCACACCATTTTCTTCAGTGGCTGCATTAGTTCACGTTCCCACCAAGGAAGTTTAAGTGTTCTGTTTGCTCCACATCTTCATTTTTTATTCTCTGTCTTTTAGAGAATAGCTATTCTGATGGTGGGGAGTCTATACCTTATTTTGGATTTGATTTGCATTTCTATGATGGCTAGTGATGTTGAGAATGTTTTCATATATTTTTTGGCTATTCGTATTTCTTCTTTTGAGAATTGCCTATGGAGGCCTTGCACCCACTTCTTAACTGGATGGGTTGTTTTCTTGATACTGTTGTTGAGTTTTTTGTCTTGCTGATATATTCTGGATATAATCCTTTGTTGTGTAGGTAGCTTGCAAATATTTTTTTTCCCATTTTGTTGAATGTTTCTTCAGTCTATAATCAGAAGCCTCTAAGTTTGACATAACCCCATTTGCTTAGTTTTGATTCTGAAGTTCATGCTTTGGGGGGTCTTATCCAAAAAGTTATCTTCTATAACTACATCTTGGAGTGTTTCCCCTAATTTTTATCCTCATAGTCTCGGGTCTTAAATTTAGGTGTTTGATCCATCTTGAATTTTATTTCTGCACATGTGATAGGTAATAATCTAATTTTATTCTTTTACAATTATAAATCCAATTTTGCCAACATCACTTATTGAAGAGATTATCCTCACTCCAATGTATAATGTAGGCCCTTCTGTCAAAAATCAGTTGGCTGTATGTACACAGATTAATTTCTGTGCTCTCTATTCAGTTCCATTGATCTATGTGTAGGTTTTTATGTCAGTACAATGCTGTTTCAATTACTATAGCTTTGTAGTATACTGTGAAGTCAGATTTTGTGGTGCCTTCAACTCTATTTTTTTTCTTTTTCATCCAGGATGGCTTTTACCATCCTTGTGATTCAATATGAAGTTTAGGAAGTTTTTTTTCTAATTCTGTAAAGAATGTCTGGTTGTGCCTGATCTCATTGGCAATTAAATTTTAAGTTTGAAATTAAAGTAATGACATTACGGGGAAGATCATAAAAAGAATGATATAGAGATCTATGTTTGCAAAAATATACCTCTTGATCATCTATAGTTTTGTTTTGGAGAAGAATGTTGGATAAACGACAAAAAAGGGCAAGCTGAAAAACTGAGGGCATTTTTAAATTTTCAAATATTTTTTGAATGAATACTGCTCTGTTTGACTCATAAAGGTTATCCATTTCTGTTATCTTGATCATTCTAGTGAACGACAACTGATCTATTGGTCTAAAATGATTATATGATTATAAAGCACATGTTGATGGAAATGTCTATTGTCCTGAAGACTGACATCAGTGGTGGAACTGTTTAACAATTTCTCTTTATTTCATTTTTACTTGTTTCAGGAATTGGTTTGAGTTCAGAATTGGATATGTACTTGAGAACTTGGTTCCTTACCTGGTGCAATGTGTCACACTAAGGACAATATCCTGTACTTTTCTTTCTACCTATTTCTCCAAGCAGCAAGAGACTTAAAGGTTTGGGATCAATAAATGGATCAAGAAACCAGGAAGGAATGGCAGCGATTATCTTAGCACTTCAGTTGTTGTCTCTTTAAAATACTCTACAAATACAAGTGTAATTGTCCATTAAAAAGAGAGGGGGAGGGAGGGAAGGAAGCAGGAAGGGAATACCATTATGTTCTTAGAACTGTATTTAGTAACCACATTGAGTCTGTTAAAAACTAATTAAAATTAAATTAAAAAAAAAAAAGATTGGTAGCAGTAAAATAAGGTTTTAAGATGTGAATTCCAATATCATAAAAACAGAAAAAAGAAAATAGATTGGTAGCAGTAAAACAGGTTTTAAGATGTGAATTCCAATACTGTAAAAACAGGAGTTCATTCTTAAAGGACATTTATATCAACAGTTACTTTAGCAACTATTAAGAAAATGCTGGGGCCAGTGCTGTGGCACAGGTTAATCCTCTGTCTGCTGTGCCAGCATCACATTTGGGTTGTCAGTTCTAGTCTCAGCTGCTCCTCTTCTGATCCCGCTCTCTGCTATGGCCTGGGAAAGCAGTGGAAGATGGCCCAGGTACTTGGGCCCCTGCATCCACATGGGAGACCCAGAAGAGGCTTGTGGCTCCTGGCTTTGGATCAATCAGCTCAGCTCTGGCCATTGTGGCCACTTGGGGAGTAAACTAATGGATGGAAGACCTTTCTCCCTCTCATTGTCTGTAACTCTATCAAATAAATAAATAAATAAATAAAATACTTTTTTTTTTTAAATCTTGCAAAACTCTTACACAGTGTCCATGTACTGTCATTGTTGTAAATACCATTAGTTGAGAAACATTGACTCAGATTTTGCCTTTCTTCCATTCAAACTACAGTTCATGTAGAACCCAGAACGGATATTTACACATTTCTGAGAAATCCTAAAACATAAGCAATATTAATTCTGCATAATGAATTCTACTGTCCTTTGACGACTAATTCACAAGTTTATTCTGTTTACTTGAAACCATCTCACAGTAACTCAAAGCCATTCTTTCTTGTTCAATGGCAAAGACATTCACTCTTTATTACTAATCATAGTATATTCCTTTTAAAGATCTCTTCTCAATTGCTATCATTCTCATTGACACCCCCTTCAAACTTCTAACATCATGCTTTTTTGGAACAATGAATTGGACAGATCCTGGGATTCAGATTCTAAATAATCTTGATTTCGAACTCTGTTTCATGTAGACTGACAAAACTTAAGCAATAACATAACCTCTTATTCCTGAAATGTCTAATTTCTAAAATAAATACAATACTACTCGACTGGCTTACTGTATCAAATGATAAAATCAAGACTAACTTACTTGAGAAACCATAATATACAAAATAAAAATAAATACATTATCTTCAAGTTGTTCTTCATTGCATATAGATTAATATACATCCAAATACTTGGAGTATACATATTCATTTTTTTTTATTGACAGGCAGAGTGGACAGTGAGAGAGAGACAGAGAGAAAGGTCTTCCTTTTGCCATTGGTTCACCCTCCAATGGCCGGTGTGCTGTGGCCGGCGCACCGTGCTGATCCGATGGCAGGAGCCAGGTGCTTATTCTGGTCTCCCATGTGGGTGCAGGGCCCAAGGACCTGGGACATCCTCCACTGCACTCCCGGGCCACAGCAGAGAGCTGGCCTGGAAGAGGGGCAACTGGGACAGAATCCGGCACCCCGACCGGGACTAGAACCTGGTGTGCCAGCGCCACAGGCAGAGGATTAGCCTATTGAGCTGCTGCGCCGGCCTATTCATTTTCATAAGCATATCTTTTTAAATTACTAACTAGCTAAATACATGCTGTAAACTTTGCCATGGAGATCAGCACCATCAGCAATGGAATGCATACTTTAGTGCTACAACCAAATACTTAGCAATCAGTTTCTCATGAATGTTATAGAGAATTTCCTTACAATGAGACCTTTAGCTGAAATCTCTACAAATCCCCTCAGGGAAGTTTTAATGTATGACTGGAAAATATATTATTATAAAGTATAAAGGATTATCTTGAACATTGCCAAGAGAGTAAATCTCAACTATTCTCACCACAAAAAAGAGTAGCGTAATACATGTGTAAATAAGTTTGAGTTATTCCACAATTCATACACACTTTAAAACATGTTGTACATGAAAAATATGTACAATTTTTATATTTTCAGTAAACTCATGGAAAAATAATGTTAAAACAACAAATACTGGAAAATTTGAGCTTGTGGTAATACTGAAGGGGGAAAGGAAAAAATAGTGTAAACAGGAATAATTGTTAATTATTGTGTATGTCAGTTTGTGGGTCTGTGTGTATATTCAGACTTTTACCCTTTCGTTTATGGAATTCGTTGCTACATATAACTCATTCTGTTTTCAACACATATTGAATAAAAATCATATCATGGTTCCAAATTCAAGAAGTAATTCAAGCAGTCAGAAGTAATCGGGTGAAAATTTATGTAAATTAGTTTATTACATGTGGAAGTGGGTGATGTGGAACAAGTACCCATCAAGACAATTCTTTTTATCAATTTCTAGGGTTATTGATTTAATCTAGGTCCAGATTCTGATAAACAAAAATATGGACTAATGAGAGTGATAACTTTAATAAAACATTTTTGAAGATAATGTTCATTATAATGGTGATTAACATTATGGAGACTTAAAATACAGTAATATCTCTTTTACTGTCTATAGTGTACACTACACTTATTACAATAATCTCTTTCCTCTGAAGCATGTTCTGTAGTTTTCATAGGCCTCTCATATCTTTCATCACATTTTTGCCCATGCAGGTACTTTGTGAGAAAAGCAAATTTTGTATAAGACAATTTATGATGTACATGTCAAAGGAAGTACTGTATTTTAAATAAATTATTCTCCCTGTATGTACCTTAATATAAATGTGAACAGTTGCCACTTGGATATAATTAAGTCAATGATCATGTTTCAGTTCATCTTATTTTTTGATGGAAATGAAAGGCTTGAAATTGCTGTATTTTTGTTCTATCATAGAAGTTTTCTATTAATTCTTGGCCAAATTGCAAGCACTCCAGAGAGAATGAAGAATGAAGAAATTTTCAGAAAGATGCTAATGGTGTTTGGCCAGGAACATTACAGTCACTTTTCTGCCAGATGTATTTGCAAGGGCTCAACCAGCTTTCTCAAGAGTGTAGGCCATTCCTTGAGAAGTGTGACACATTTGAAACTTATGGGCCATAGGTTATTCTTTGATTCTGAGGTAAATTAATGAAATTTACAGGTACGAGATTGTTAATAAAATTAATGAAGTTAATTCAGGAGAGGGAAATTTTAATTCATTGAGAATAGGCAAAATAGATTATACCAAATCAGTAGTATTCAATAAAACTCCAAAGAGAATAATCTTTTAATGCAAAAGTGATAAAAATGGACAAGAAAACAGTTACATTAAATGGAAGTCATTCTTTTGGGAGAATAAAGATAATATTATTTTTAGATTTGTAGTAATTTTTCACCCCAGAGTACAGTTACCAATGTCTGAGGAAAGTTCCGTTTTTCACAATTAGAAGTGGGTTGAGGCCACATTTCAACACACAGCACATACCCCAAAACAACCTCTAGTTCAATGTGTCAGTAGTTGAGACAATATGCCTTAAACGAAAGTATCCTTGTCAAGTTTGAGAAGCCTGCCTTGTATGAAAATATTCTTATTTCGAGGCTGGCACCGTGGCTCAATAGGCTAATCCTCCACCTGTGGCACCAGCACTCCAGGTTTTACTCCTGGTTGGGGCGCCGGATTCTGTCCCCGTTGCTCCTCTTCCAGTCCAGCTCTCTGCTGTGGCCTGGGAAAGCAGCAGAGGATGGCCCAAGTGCTTGGGTCCCTGCACCCGCATGGAAGACTTGGAGGAAGTACCCTGCTCCTGGCTTCAGATCGGCCTAGCAACAGCCATAGCGACCATTAGAGGAGTGAACCAACAGAAGGAAGACCTTTCTGTCTCTCTCTCACTGTATATAACTCTCTCTCTGTCTCTCTATCTCACTGTCTAACTCTGCCTGGCAAAAAATAAAAAAAATGAAAGAAAATATTATTTTAATTGTTAATAAACAATTTTACCATTAGTTATCATGAAAATATGCATATTAACATGTTTCCCCTGCCTTTAAAACTTTGTGTCAGAGACTGTTGAAGTAAGATGATGTGTAATTTGCTATTTTGCCAAAAGAAATCATTTTATTAAAATCCATTAATTGGGACAGGCACTGTGGTGTAGCAGGTACAGCCACTGCCTGTATTGCTGGCATCCCATATGGGTGCTGGTTCAAGTCCCGGTTGCTCCACTTCTGATCTAGCTCTCTGCTATGGTGTGGGAAAGCAGTAGAAGATGGCCCAAATTCTTGGGCCCCTGCACTCGCATGGGAAGAAGCTCCTGGCTCCTGGCTTCAGATCAGCCCAGCTCCTACCATTGCAGGAGTGAAGCAGCAGATGTAAGACCTCTCTCTCTCTCTCTCTCTCTAATTTTGCCTTTCAAATAAATAATCTTTTTGAAAAATCCATTAATCACTTAGCACTGAAAATAGGTAAAATCATTTATGTGTTACAGAGCAATATATTGAGGTATGCCTTTCATGGAATGAGCTCTAAGATGACTGACATTAGTTTGGGAACTTGATAGTCCCTTATTATCTGCCTCCATGAAGAGCATACCTATCTTATGATCTTAGGGAAGAGAAAATGTACTGCTTTAACATCCAGTGATACTGCATTCCCTCAAAAAGATCACATAGAATCTCTACTTTACAAACTACAATCCAGAAAACATATTTATACTTGGGGGAAGTGAACAAAAGCAACTTTTCACATTTAATTTTTGTACAGACTTTTTAAACTTTTATTTAATAAATATAATTTTTCAAAAGTACAACTTTTGGGCCAGCGCTGCAGCTCACTAGGCTAATCCTCTGCCTTGCCGCGCCGGCACACCGGGTTCTAGTCCCGGTTGGGGCGCCAGATTCTGTCCCGGTTGCCCCTCTTCCAGGCCAGCCCTCTGCTGTGGCCAGGGAGTGCAGTGGAGGATGGCCCAAGTGCTTGGGCCCTGCACCCCATGGGAGACCAGGAGAAGCACCTGGCTCCTGCCATCAGATCAGCGTGGTGCACCGGCCACAGCGTGCTGGCCACAGCGGCCATTGGAGGGTGAACCAATGACAAAAGAAAGACCTTTCTCTCTGTCTCTCTCTCTTACTGTCCACTCTGCCTGTCAAAAAAAAAAAAAGTACAACTTTTGGATTATAGCAGCTTTTTCCCTCATAACCTCCCTCCCACCTGCAACCTTCCCATCTCCCACTCCCTCTCTTCATCAAGATTCATTTTCAATTATCTTTATACACAGAAGTGTTGATCCTCTGTATATACTAAGTAAAGATTTCAACAGTTTGCACTCACACAGACACACAAAGTATAAAGAAGTGTTTGTGTAGTAGTTTTACCATTAATTCACATAGTAAAACACATTAAGCACAGAGATCCTACATGGGGAGTAGGTGCACAGAGACTCTCATTGTTGATTTATCAATAGACACTCTTATTTATGATGTCAGTAATCAATTTCAGTTCACAATTCATCATACTGATAGGTCTAAGAGTCAAAGGGATCACATAAACAAGACTACTATGCTAATACTAACTGATAGAATCAAAAAGGGAGAGAATGATCCATCATGGGAAGCGGGATACACAGCAGACCCATAGAATGGCAGATGTCCTAAATAGCACTCTGGCCTCAGAATCAGCCCGTAAGGCATTTGGATCTGGATGAAGAGCCCATGAGAGTATTATAGGCATGGAAAGCCAAGACACTCTGGCAAAAAAAAAAAAAAGTCCTAAATGAAAGATCTCTGAGAGTGAGATCCCAGTACAAAGAATGGGCCATCAAAGAAGGAGGTACCTTTCTCTGAAGAGAGGAGTGAACCTCCACTTTGACTATGACCTTGTCTAAATAATATCAAGTCGGAGAACTCAAAAGGCTTCCATAGCCTTGGCAACTTATGACAAGAGCCTAGGGAGATTACTGACGCCATAAACAAGAGTGTCAATTTGTTAAGTCAACAACAGGAGTACCTGTGCACTTACTCCTCATGTAGGATCTCTGGCCTTAATGTGTTGTTCAATGTGAATTAATGCTATAACTAGTACTCAAACAGTATCTTATACTTTATGTTCTGTGTGGGTGCAAACTGATGAAATTTTTACTTAATATATACTAAATCAATCTTCTGTATATAAAGAGAATTGAAAATGAATCTTGATGTGAATGGAATGGGAGAGGGAGCAGGAGTTGGGAGGGTTGCAGGCAGGAGGGAAGTTATGGGGGGGGGAGTCATTGTAATCCATAAGCTATACTTTGGAAATTTATAGTTGCTAAATAAAAATTTAAAAAATTTAAATGACTAAGAATAATTGTGTGGTAATTAAAGAGTTCAACTAATGGTATTAAGTAGAACAAAAAAAAATGCTAAAAGGAATAAAATAGTAAGTTTTTCCTTGACAGTCAGGACAAAGGCTGATCAAGTTATTGTTTTTCATAGTGTTGGTTTCATTTCTACCTTCTAAAAGATTTCCTTTTAGGTGCTCAGTCAGTTGTCACCAGTCACGGAGAACATATGATATTTGCCCCTTTGGGACTGGCTTATTTCACTCAGCATAACATTTTCCAGATTATTCCATTTTGTTGCAAATGATTGAATTTCATTGTGTGTGTGTGTGTGTTTTTTCTGCTGTATAGTATTCTACAGAGTACATATCCCATAGTTTCTTTATCCAGTCTTCTGTTGATGGGCATTTAGGTTGATTCCAGGTCTTAGCTATTGTGAATTGAGCTGCAATAAACATTAAGGTGCAGACAGTTCTTTTATTTGCGAATTTAAATTCCTTTGGGTAAATCCCAAAGAGTGGGATGGTTGGGTCAGGTGGTAGGGCTATATCAAGTTTCTGAGGAATCTCCAGACAGACTTCCACAGCAGATTTACCAGTTTGCATTCCCACCAACAGTGGGTTAGTGTGCCCTTTTCCCCACATCCTCTCCAGCATCTCTTGTTAGTTGATTTCTATATGTGAGCCATTCTAACCGGGGTGAGGTAAAACCTCATTGTGGTTTTGATTTACATTTCCCTGGTGGCTAATGAGCCTGAACATTTTTTCATGTCCTGTGGGCCGTTTGGATTTCCTCTTTTGAAAAATATCTATTTAGGTCCTTAGCCCATATCTTTTTTTTTTTTTTTTTGAACTTATGGCTTATTTTATTTAGTGGGTTATAATTTGTTACATCATTATTGATTTTGATCTCAAACTGTTCCAGATTTGGTCAGTAACAGCATCTTCAAGCTGATTCCTATGTCCTTTTTTTAATTTTTTTTTTATTTAATGGGCATAAATTTCCAAAGTACAGCTTATGGATTACAATAGCTTCCCCCCCCATAACTCCCCTCTTACCCACAATGCTCCCCTCTCCCACTCCCTCTCCCCTTCCCTTCACATCAAGATTAATTTTCAATCATCTTTATATACAGAAGATCAATTTAGCGTATATTAAGTAAAGATTTCCACATTTTGCTCCCATACAGAAACACAAAGTGTAAAATACTATTTGAGTACTAGTTATAGCATTAATTAAACACCTAAGAGTAATTGTGTATTAATTACAGAGTTCAACCAATAGTTTTAAGTAGAATACACAATGCAACATTTGTATTGTTGTGGCTCCCCCCCCCAACCTCCCTCCCTCCCGTGGCCCTCCCCTCTCCCACTCTCTCTCCCATCCTGCCCTTCATCACATTTCATTTTCAATTACCTTCATATACTGAAGATCAACTTAGTATATACTAAGCAGGGATTTCAACAGGCTGCACTCACACAACTGAACCAGGTATAGAGTATTGTTCGACTAGTAGTGTTGTTTTTGAGTTTCATAGTTAAACACATTAAGGACAGAGATCCCACGTGGGGAGCATGAACCCAGTGACTCCCGTTGTTGATTTAACAATTGGCACTCTTATTTATGATGTCAGCAATCACCCGAGACTCTTGCTATGAGCTGTCTAGGCTATGGAAGCCCCTTGAGTTCACCAACTCTGAATTTGTTTAGTCAAGGCCGTATCACAGTGGAGGTTCCTTCTTCCCTTCAAAGAAAGGCGTCTCTCTCCTTAATGGCCTGATCCTTCTGCTGGGGTCTTGTTCACCAGGATCTTTCATTTAGATTGTTTTTTGCCACCGTGTCATGGCTTTCCATGCCTGTGAGATTCTCATGGACCTTTTAGTCAGATCCGAATGTCCCAAGGGTTGATTCTGAGGCAGCAGTGCTGTTTTGGCCGTTTGCCATTCTATGAGTCTGTTGTGTGTCCTGCTTCCCCCGCAGGATCAGTCTCTCCCTTTTGATTCTATCCTTCATTATTTGCTTACATTGGTCTTATTTGTGTAATCTCATCGACACTTACCCTATCTTTTTGATCGGTGGTGTATTTATACTGAGCACTTTACCAAGTGTGCTGGCAATGGTACCTGCCTCCTTGGTAAGGTTGAGTTGAAATCCCCTGGCACATTTCTAGTTCCACCATTGTAGGTAGGTCTGAGTGAGTATGTGCCATCCTATATATCTCCTCTCTCTCTTATTCCCATTCCTATTTTCACAGAGGTCAATTTTCTGTTAATTTTTAAACACTTAAGAATGTTTGTGCATTGATTGCAGAGTTCAACCAGTGGTCTTGTGTAGAGCAAACCGAGCAACAACAACAACGAAAATAGTAAAGGAACAAAATATTAAGTTGTTCCTCAATAGTCTAGACAAGGCCTTAGCCCATATCTTAAGTGGGTTGTTTGTTTTGTTGTTGTGGAGTTTCTTGATCTCTTTGTAGATTCTGGTTATTAATCCTTTATCAATTGCATAATTTGCAAATATTTTTCCCATTTTGTCAGGTGCCTCTTCACTTTCTTGTTTCTTTTGTAGTACAGAAACTTCTCAATTGATGTAACCCCAATTGTTAAATTTGGCTTTGACTCCTGTGCGTCTGTTGTCTTTTCCAAGAAATCTTTGCCTGTGCATATATCTTGCAGGGTTTCTCTGATGTTCTCTAATAATTTGGGTCACAGATTTAGATATTTAATCCATGTTGAGTGGGTTTTTGTGTAAGGTATACGATAGGCATCTTGGTTCATGCTTCTGCATGTGGGAATCCAGTTTTCCCAGCACCATTTGTTGAATAGACTGTCCTTGCTCCAGGAATTGGTTTTAGGTCCTTAATCAAATATAAGTTGGCTACAGATATTTGGATTGATTTCTGGTGTTTCTATTCTGTCTCATTAGTCTATCCATCTGTTTCTGTACCAATACCATGCTGTTTTGATTACAACTGCCCTGTAGTATGTCCTGAAATCTGGTGTTGTGATGCCTCCAGTTTTGTTTTTGTTGTACAAGATTGCTTTAGCTATTCGAGGTCTCCTGTGTCTCCATATGAATTTCAACACCATTTTTTCCAGATCTGAGAAGAAGGTCTTCGGTATTTTGATTGATATTTCATTGAATCTATAAATTGCTTTTGGGAGAATGGACATTTTGATGATACTGATTCTTCTAATCTATGAACATGGAAGATTTTTCCATTTTTTTTGTATCCTATTTCTTTAAGGTTTTTAATTCTCATCATAGAGATCCTTGACAGTCTTGGTTAAGTTTATTCCAAGGTATTTGTTTTTGTAGCTATTGTGAATGGGGTTGATCTTACTTCTTTCTCAGCCATGGCATTGTCTGTGTACAGATTTCAATATACTTTTTGAATATCTCCAAGCACAAATTCCTGTTCCCTGTGAATTTTTTTTTTTTTTACAGGCAGAGTGGACAGTGAGAGAGAGAGACAGAGAGAAAGGTTTTCCTTTGCCATTGGTTCACCCTCCAAAAGCCACCGCGGTCGGTGCACTGCGGCTGGCGCACCATGCTGATCCGAAGCCAGGAGCCAGGTGCTTATCCTGGTCTCCCATGGGGTGTAGGGCCCAAGCAATTGGGCCATCCTCCACTGCACTCCCGGGCCACAGCAGAGAGCTGGCCTGGAAGAGGGGCAACCGGGACAGAATCCGGCGCCCCAACCGGGACTAGAACCCCGTGTGCCGGTGCCGCAAGGAGGAGGATTAGCCTAGTGAGCCGCGATGCCGGCCCTCCCTGTGAAATATTAAAGTTACTTCAGTTGGGTTCTGAGATCTACTGTTTCCAAATCTAGGGCTGCTTTCCACCCAAATCTAATTACAATGGAAATGTGCAACACTGACTGACACTTCAGTGTCCTAACCATGATGGAGACTGTACTCTTTAGAACCCCTAATGATTGGTCATGGATGTATTCTATATCACATGAACCTGTTCTCCTCCCCACACTGGAAATTGTTTCCAGAATAGTTGATCCGTAAATCAACTATCCAGAATCCCAGAATAGTTGATCCATATACAGTTAATATGTACCTTACTCAGAAAGATGAAATGGACCATTCTGAGTTCAGTATGCTATTGCACAAAGAATCTGAGCCAGGAGCTGTGAGACGGAAAAGCAAAGGTTATGCCATGGAATTTAAACTAATCAGATATTATGTAATTGTAAGAAAAGAAGAGCTATGATTAAAAAGACGAAGCCAGGATATAGATAAAGGAAAAACATGGAGAAAGATATAAAAATAGCCATAGGAGGTAGAGCTCATTGTTAGAGAATAAGTAAGTTTGTTAAGACTGCCTACTTGTTTCTAGTTCTCTGAGTTCTGGACATGTTCAATACGTCATGTCCTTGTGATCTCTCTGTGTATCATCACAGCCTAACCTCCTTTTTCCTTGTTCTAATTCGATGGTTTTTCTACTTCTTCTAACCAGCAAAAGCTTTAATAATAATGCTGATCAATATAAACACAGAATCTTACAAAAGTTCACTGAAAATGTGTATTATAGAAAAGAAACACATGGATTATTTTTTAAATTGTGCCAAATTGAACTTAGCTTTTAATTTCAGTTTCTACAAACTATTGGAAGCACCTTCGTGTGTGTATGCTTGTGTCTGTGTGTGTTTGTAACAGAATCTCATAATCAATAATTATACATGGTAGAAGCCAAGGAAAACTTGACCAATTAATCATGTTGTCCATTTCCCTGAATTCAAACAACCCATGGACCTGAGACTCAGAGTTGCCAAGTGACTAAATTAACAACAGGAGTCACTGAGCACACTAACTTCCCACGCACCTCTGGCCTCAAAGTGTATTATGAGAGTTAACAGAGTTAACAGTAAAAATTGTTCTCAAAGATTTATTTTGTTTTAGTGTATTAAGTGGAGGATATTATTATGTTGCATAAGTTTTAGTTATGCCTAAGAGTCCAACTCCACCGCTTATTATCTTAGGTGTTTCCTTAATTAATGATAAAACTCATTCTCAAGGACTTACATTCTTTTAATGTGTTAAATAGAGGATATTCTTATGTCCCATAAGTTATAGTTATGCCTCAGTGCTTGCAAAAGATGTATCATTCTTGGGTGCTTTTTTAAAGTTAATTTTCTAAAAAAAAATAAAAAGAAGTGAAATTAACTTCTAGATGCAAATACTTTGAACAGTCCTTGTCTCGATTATTGAGGAATAGGTTTTTTGTTCATTTTTTTGTGTGTGCAAATTGTTGAACTCTTTACTTAGTATAGAGTTGATCTTCCATGTATAAAGTAAACTGAAAATAGATCTTAGTAGAGGATGGGACTGGGAATGGGAGAGGGAAGAAAAGAGGGCTGGCAGTATGGATGGGAGGGCACGTATGGTGGGAAGAATCACTATATTCTTAAAGTTGTATTGTGAAATTCATTTAGTTTTTATTCCTTAAATAAAAGGTTTCTTTGGGAAAAATATGTATGCCAATCTACTTGTTGAATATTATTATTAGTGGTGCATTAAGCCTATGATTATGGAGTGGATTGACATGTTTTTGCAAAAACTGAAGAAAAAATGAAAGAAGGAAGGAGAGGTATTGAGTGAGAGAGAAAGGAAAGTATATTTATTTTCTTTGAATTGTACTTAGGAAACCTTTTTTTCTTTATATTATTAACAATTGTAAAAAGAGATATATAGTTTGAATTTGCCTTATTAAATAAGAGAGTGGAAAGGAAGAAGAAACACATATAAACATACTTCAGAAAGTTCATGGACAATGAAATTAAAAGACAAGTTTTCTGCAAAACATGAATTTCTGGGGTTTTCCAAGGTTCATGGAAAATGTATATTGTGAAAAAGCTATGCATAGATTTCAATTTTTTTGGTTCTCCTTTAAAGCAATTCCCTATCAATCACAATGAAAACTATAAAAAAATCACCTGGCGACTGAGTACATATGCCAGTAACTAGTAGCACCACTTACGAAGATAGGTGGAAAAAAACCTTTAAGTTATATTTAACAAAAATAAAGTACCGTGAAAATTGGGCTGATAAACCAATTTAAAGTATAATTGAAGTGAACTGCAAAACACCTGTTTGTAATGGATTCTCCTGTTTCAATGAAGTTTAACATATCAATGTCACAATTAAGTACATTCTGCAACAGAAATTCGTCATTGTATCTTCCAGGCTTGCTGTTAATTTCTAATTTTTTATCTTTTACAACATCTACCAGTCTTCTGTTTACTATTAATATGTGTTTGTTGCAACTATTCCTCAGGATGTTTTGCTACAATTCTTTAAAACACATGCTATCTTTATTAATATTGTTGCCAAAGCCCATGGTCTTATTTATTATGACTTTTCCCTCAAACTGTTATCAAGTGTGTGCCTTGGAGAACATAATCTTCTTTTACCTTTGCCTGTTCTAAATATCTCCATTTGGTTTATTCATCTGTATAGCAAATTTTGTATCAGTCTTCTGTTGTGTTCTGAAAATTTTTAGAATTCATCAACCCAATGGATGAATAAAAACATTTAGAGTTATGGTCCTATACCAAATGAGAATAATCTAAGGAAATCACACAGAGAACACTATAACACATGTGGCATATATGCCATAGGTAAGCCAGCAATTGTATGCTCTCCTCTTCCCATACAACAACTACATGAGACTTGCTACATGAAAACTCTGAGCTGTACATTTATAAAGGGTTTTTAGCATTTGTAACCTAATATCCATTCTAGAAACTATAAAAACTAATTATATGAAAAATATAGAATCTTTTTCTTAGGAAATTAAATTTATTTATTAAGATGGATAAGAAAAACCATGTTTCACACAGTGACAGTATAAATGCCTTATATTATAGAATCTAACTAAATCAGAAGCTTAAATAATTAGAGTTCTTTCTATGGTATGGTATAGTGAAATGTTGAGTCTGATAAAGGAAAATTTTCTGTAGACTTCTGAGTCAAAAGATCCTACCTTATTAGAATTACTAATTCATTGTGTCAACATTTAATGTTTATTATATTTATATAATTGTTCTATAGCAGATACTGTTGAGAAAATGTTGAGTAATTCATGTTCCTTGTTTCAAGGAATGCATAGGCTAGTAGGACATACAGCATTGCTCATTTCCAAGTTGTCCCTCATCTTCTGTAGGCTTCTCAGTCCTGTCTTCATCGATGTAATCAGGTCCTTACATAGAGGTTACTTCACTTTAAACACTCAAATCAATGAGTTGCTCTATTTTTATTCATTGGCATCATCCTAACAAATAAGATAAGCTTACTGAGTCAAAGGATATAGGTTTAATATACCCTGACAATAATCTGTCCAATAAATAAGCTGGGATTGACTAACACAGAACTGAAGAGGAGGTCATGGAGAAGAACATGTGAGATATATATGGTGGTTCTGGTGACCTTTTAATATGAGAGGTTAAGGAGAAGGGGCCTGAAGGATGACGACCATGTCTCTGACCCGAGGAGGCAGAAAGATTACAAGAATGAAAGTTGAGGATTGGGAGCCAGATGACTGATATATTTCAGTCACAGTGTGTGTTGGGGTGTCCATGGCACAGGCACAGAGAGGTGCCAAGTGCTAATGGGTTAGAATACAGGAAGACAAGGCTCAGGAAGAAACAGTTGTGTGAGTCATGAGTGAGAGATGAAACCGTGGGAATGGATTAGCTCACCATGGAGACAGTATAAGGTAAGAAGAGGATAGAGCCCTTGGGAAATTTGGTTTCAGGATTAGTCACTCCTTTGAGCTCTCACAATGCTCATCTTCTACTTTGATGTAGCACTTATCATATCATTTTATAATTTTTTCACAGTCCCACTAGACTCTGAACTTCCAAAGGGCAAAATTTTATATTCCAGGGGCTTTTGCATAGTGTGGAGTGGATACTAGATGATCAAATACATTCACTGAATGTGAACTAACAGTGCCATGTAGGTGGGCAGTCTGTATCACACTTTGTATGTTCAGAACACATATTACTGCAGTTTAGCTTTATGAAAAAAATGATCATTCTTAAATAATATACATGGGGACTTTCAGATAAATAGATTAAATACAGAGAATTTCTGTTTTCTAACAATTCAAGACTAATGGGTCTAAAACTCCTGGTAATGTGGAGAATTAATAAATTTTTTTAACTTTTATTTAATGAATATAAATTTCCAAAGTACGGCTTATGGATTACAATGGCTTCCCCCCCGTAATGTCCCTCCCACCCGCATCCCTCCCCTTTCCCACTCCCTCTCCCCTTCCATTGACATGAGGATTCATTTTCAATTCTCTTTATATACAGAAGATTAGTTTAGCATACATTAAGTAAAGATTTCAACAGTTTGCTACCACAAACATAAAGTGAAAAATAATAGATGATTTTTTAAATGATGATGAAATCAGATCAGACCTATTGTCATGTTTAATCCCAGTGAGAGTCAAGTTGGGAATTGATAATTTCTTCTTCTTTTTTTTTTTTTTACAGAAGATCAGTTTAGTATACATTAAGTAAAGATTTCAACATTTGCACCCCCATAGAAACACAAAGTGAAATATACTGTTTGAGTACTTGTTATAGCATTAAGTCTCAATGTACAGCACATTAAGGACAGAGATCCTACATGAGGAGTAAGTGCACAGTGACTCCTGTTGTTGACTTTACAAATTGACACTCCTGTTTATGGCATCAGTAATCTCCCTATGCACCAGTCATGAGTTTCCAAGGCTATGGAAGCCCCTTGAGTTCTCCGACTCTTATCTTGTTTAGACAAGGTCATAGTCAAAGTGGAGGTTCTCTCCTCCCTTCAGAGAAAGTACCTCCTTCTTTGAAGTCCTGTTCTTTCCACTGGGATCTCACTCACAGAGATCTTTCATTTAGTGTTTTTTTTGTTTGTTTTGTTTTTTTTTTTGTTTTTGTTTTTGTTTTTTTTTCCAGAGTGTCTTGGCTTTCCATGCCTGAAATACTCTCATGGGCTTTTCAGCCAGATCGGAATGCCTTTAGGGCTGATTCTGAGGCCAGAGTGCTGTTTAGGACATCTGCCATTCTATGAGTCTGCTGAGTATCTCGCTTCCCATGTTGGATCACTCTCCCCTTTATTTATTCTACTGGTTAGTATTAGCAGCTACTAGACTTGTTTATGTGCTCCCTTTGACTTTTAGTCCTTTCATTATGATCAATTGTGAACTGAAATTGATCACTTGGACTAGTGAGATGGCATTGGTACATGCCACCTTGATGGGATTAAATTGGAGTCCCCTGGTATGTTTCTAACTCTACCATTTGGGGCAAGTCAGCTTGAGCATGTCCCAAATTGTACATCTCTTCCCTCTCTTATTCCTACTCTTATGTTTAACAGGGATCACATTTCAGTTAAATTTCAACACTTAAGAATAACTGTGTATTAATTACAGAATTAAACCAGTCATATTAAGTAGAACAGACAAAAAAAAACTTCTAAGAGGGATAATGTATTAAGTTGTTCATTAACAGTCAGGGCTATGCTGATCAAGTCACCATTTCTCATAGTGTCCATTTCACTTCAACAGGTTTCCTTTTTGGTGTTCAGTCAGTTGTCACCGATCAGGGAGAACATACGGTATTTGTCCCTTTGGGACTGGCTTATTTCACTCAGCATGATGTGTTCCAGATTCCTCCATTTTGTTGCAAATGACTGGATTTCGTTGTTTCTTACTGTGGTATAGTGTCGCTCCCCCTCTTCGCGGATTAACGACACAGGACCCTGCATTGTTCTTTCGTCTGCTCGGCCCTCCCCGGGTTTGCTGCTGGTTCTTCCCGGGTTGGCTACCGACCCTTCCACCTCCGTGGAAGGGCAGTTCCCCCTGCCACTTTCCCCACTTCTGCGGGGGAGCGGCACACCGCCGGCCGGCTCTCTCGGGGGCTGCACAGGTGTTCCTTCAGATAGATGTTCCTGGTGCATGTTGTCTCTCTCCTCCTTTATAGTCCTCTTCCACCAATCCCAACTCTGCTACCCACACGCCGAGTATGCTGCTCTCCTCCAATCAGGAGCAGGATCAGCTCCTGCAGGTCATCACTCAAGTTGGCGAGAGACAGCTGCGTAGAAGCTGTTTACTCCCTTCTCAGTGCCATATTGTGGGAGAGCAGATGCAAAGAACAAGCCTTATTTCCTGTAACAGACTAGTCCGAGTTGCTCCCCACAGTATAGTATTCTAAAGAGTACATATCCCATAATTTCTTTATCCAGTCTACCGTTGATGGGCATTTGGGTTGGTTCCAGGTCTTGGCTATTGTGAATTGTGCTGCAATAAACATTATGGTGCAGACCGCTTTTTTGTTTGCCAATTTAAATTCCTTTGGGTAAATTCCAAGGAGTGAGATGGCTGGGCTGAATGGTAGGGTTATATTCAGGTGTCTGAGGAATCTCCAGACTGACTTCCATAGTGGCTTAACCAGTTTGCATTCCCACCAACAGTGGGTTAGTGTCCCTTTTTCCCCACATCCTCTCAAGCATCTGTTGTTGGTAGATTTCTGTATGTGAGCCATTCTAACCGGGGTGAGGTGAAACCTCATTGTGGCTTTGATTTGCATTTCCCCAAAGCAATCTATGAAAAACCCACAGCCAACATCCTATTGAATGGGGAAAAGTTGGAAGCATTTCCACTGAGATCTGGTACCAGACAGGGATGCCCACTCTCACCACTGCTATTCAATATAGTTCTGGAAGTTCTAGCCAGAGCTATTAGGCAAGAAAAAGAAATTAAAGGGATACAAATTGGGAAGGAAGAACTCAAACTATCCCTCTTTGCAGATGATATGATTCTTTATTTAGGGGACCCAAAGAACTCTACTAAGAGACTATTGGAACTCATAGAAGAGTTTGGCAAAGTAGCAGGGTATAAAATCAATGCACATAAATCAACAGCCATTGTATACACAGACAATCCCATGGCTGAGGAAGAACTTCTAAGATCAATCCCATTCACAATAGCTACAAAAACAATCAAATACCTTGGAATAAACTTAACCAAGGACGTTAAAGATCTCTACGATGAAAATTACAAAACCTTAAAGAAAGAAATAGAAGAGGATACCAAGAAATGGAAAAATCTTCCATGCTCATGGATTGGAAGAATCAATATCATCAAAATGTCCATTCTCCCAAAAGCAATTTATAGATTCAATGCAATCCCAATCAAGATACCAAAGACCTTCTTCTCAGATCTGGAAAAAATGGTGCTGAAATTTATATGGAGACACAAGAGACCTCGAATAGCTAAAGCAATCTTGTACAACAAAAACAAAGCCGGAGGCATCACAATACCAGATTTCAGGACATACTACAGGGCAGTTGTCATCAAAACAGCATGGTACTGGTACAGAAACAGATGGATAGACCAATGGAACAGAATTGAAACACCAGAAATCAACCCAAACATCTACAGCCAACTTATATTTGATCAAGGATCTAAAACCAATTCCTGGAGCAAGGACAGTCTATTCAATAAATGGTGCTGGGAAAAATGGATTTCCATGTGCAGAAGCATGAAGTAAGACCCCTACCTTACTCCTTACACAAAAATTCACTCAACGTAGATTAAAGACCTAAATCTACAACCTGACACCATCAAGTTACTAGAGAACATTGGAGAAACCCTTCAAGATATTGGCACAGGCAAAGAATTTCTGGAAAAGACCCGGGAGGCACAGGCAGTCAAAGCCAAAATCAACTATTGGGATTGCATCAAATTGAGAAGCTTCTGTACTGCAAAAGAAACAGTCAGGAGAGTGAAGAGACAACCGACAGAATGGGAAAAAATATTTGCAAACTATGCAACAGATAAAGGGTTAATAACCAGAATCTACAAAGAGATCAAGAAACTCCACAAAAACAAAACAAACAACCCACTTAAGAGATGGGCCAAGGACCTCAATAGACATTTTTCAAAAGAGGAAATCCAAATGGCCAACAGGCACATGAAAAAATGTTCAAGGTCATTAGCAATCAGGGAAATGCAAATCAAAACCACAATGAGAATTAATAAATTTAGGGAAATAGTAAAAGCATGTGAAACTCGAAGCAAATAATATCATTGACAATGCTAGCAATAGTTCTCATCTATTTAAAGTATACAGGTATTTATAATGAAAGTGGATCTCTATTGAGGAAAATTTGGGAGTTCTTTATAAATTAGTCAATATTCGAAAGAATCAAACATTAAATTGATAATTAATTCACCAGGAGACTAATAAACTTCATTGTCATTTAAAACCACATAATTGCAAATGATACGTAAAGCTTTTTTCTGAAATGCTTAGTTCTAGAGGATCATAGAAAATTAGTATTTTTATTTTCCTCAATATCTAAATAATAGCAGAATAAAATGAGATTCCTGGAGGATCTGACCCAATGGAATATTCAAAGTGTGGTAATTTGTCTGACCATCCTGAGTTGAACTATAAACATATAACCAGAATGGTAATTAGTATGTGGTGTGCATGACAACTCAAGAAAAGACAAACTAGTTATAAAGTGAGCTGCACTGAATAAAAACACTGTAGAATTAAAAGCTAAAGCATAATTCTATCAAAACCCATACTATTGCTGGCGCCATGGCTCACTTGGCTAATCCTCTGCCTGCGGCACCGGCACCCTGGGGTTCTAGTCCTGGTTGCATCTCTTCCACTCCAGCTCTCTACTGTGGCCCAGGAGAGCAGTGGAGGATGGCCCAAGTGCTTGGGCCCTGCACCCGCATGGGAGACCAGGAGGAGGCACCTGGCTTCTGGCTTCAGATTGGCACAGTGCTGGCTGTAGCAGTCATTTGGGAGCTGAACCAATGGAAGACCTTTGTCTCTCTCTCACTGTCTATAACTCTCTCTCTCTCTCTAACTCTGCCTGTCAAAAAAAATTTTTTTTTAAAAAAACCATAGTACTACTTAGAAGAAAAGCTAGTGTCTCATGAAAGATGAGACAGAAACTGAGAATCTAGGGTTCTAAGTTGTTTATATTGTTTGGATTGTTTGAATTTTGCCATGTGCCTGTATGGTATTCTGTAATGGAAAAGTATCACTTCCTAGTCCATGAACACAGTTTTTTCTTGTGATTTGTGATTTTGTAAAGCTTCAAAAGGAGTAGTCTACAGCAAGGATTCTACGCTTCGTTGGAAGAGAACGAGATTTTAGAAACGGAACTTAAAATTCATAGGATGAAAAAGAGGGGTGGGGCCAGCGCTGTGCCACAGTAGGTTAATCCTCCATCTGCGGCACCAGCATCCTATATGGGAGCCAGTTCTAGTCCCAGTGGCTCCTCTTCCAATCCAGCTCTTTGCTGTGGCCTGGGAAAGCAGTACAAGATGTCCCAAGTCCTTGGGCCCCTGCACCCACATGGGAGGCCAGGAAAGAAGCTCCTGGCTTCGGATTGGTGCAGCTCGGGTTGTTGCAGCCACATGAGGAGTGAACTAAAGGACAGAGGACCTTTCTCCCTCTGTCTGTAACTCTCTCAAATGAATAAATAAATAATCTTAAAGAAAAAGAGAAAGAGAGGTTATTTTGGAATACAGTAAACCCTCTAAGAGGTTGATGGATTTTCATAAGATTATCTCCCTAAAGAGACTGTGGGTAGTGGTTTCAGGTGAGTCCCTGGAGCACTCTCAAAATAGTTCACCATGACATAATTTTAATCCACTCTATAAGTTTGTGCAAAAAAATAATGAAAAGACAGGAAGGAAGAAAGGGGGTTTAGGGAGGGAGGAAAGTATGATTATCTTCTTGGAACTCTACCTATGAAATACATAAAATCTGTGCTCTTTATATTACTAAAATTTTTTAAATAGGTAATCAAATAATAGTATCCAAATGTTAGCTTTACCATGTCTATCCTCTTACTTCATCCTCTTCCATTACTATTTTGTTTTTCAACATTAACTATTCAGAAGCAATCAGCATCAACATTTTGATGCCCTTTATTTTTCTTTTTAAGAACTAAGATCATTCCCTATATACTACTATACTACTTTTTTTTTTTGACAGGCAGAGTGGACAGTGAGAGAGATAGACAGAGAGAAAGGTCTTCCTTTGCCGTTGGTTCACCCTCCAATGGCCGCCGTGGCCAGCACGCTGCGGCTAGCGCACCGCACTGGTCCGATGGCAGGAGCCAGGTACTTCTCCTGGTCTCCCATGGGGTGCAGGGCCCAAGCACTTGGGCCATCCTACACTGCACTCCCTGGCCACAGCAGAGAGCTGGCCTGGAAGAGGGGCAACCGGGACAGAATGCGGTGCCCCGACCAGGACTAGAACCCGGTGTGCCGGCGCAGCAAGGCGGAGGATTAGTCTAGTGCGCCGCGGCACCGGCCCCTATATACTACTTTTTAAAATCACATAAATAATTGTTTTCTTCGCACAACTTTTTATTTATTCATCTTGCTTTCTGTCATCAAGCAACTAGTAACATGATGAATAACATTTTATGCTTTCTTTGTAGGAATATATATATATGTATAGATGGGATTTGTTATTTTTAATTTGTTAAAATCATATACAGCACTGCATTGTACTCATTTCTATGACATTATTTTTTCTTAATGGCACAGCACAGAAATTCCTCCAAATCAATGAACAGAAATATAACATTCTTTTAGGACTACATATTTAATATGAATGTAATGAGTATAATATAAACTATTCAATCTATGTTATTAATGGTCATTGAATTTGTTTTGTACTTTTTTTTTTTTAAATTTAAAGAACTTTTTTTTTTTTTATCTTTTATTTAATGAATATAAATTTCCAAAGTACGTCTCATGGGTTACAATGGCTTTCCCCCCCATACCGTCCCTCCCACTCACCACCCTCCCCTTTCCCACTCCCTCTCCCCTTCCATTCACATCAAGATTCATTTTCGATTATCTTAGTATACAGAAGATCAGCTTAGTATACCTTAAGTAAGGATTTCAACAGTTTGTTCCCACACAGAAACATAAAGTGAAAAATAATAGATGATTTTTTTTAAATGATGATGAAATCAGATCAGACCTATTGTCATGTTTAATCCCAGTGAGAGTCAAGTTGGGAATTGATAGTTTCTTTTCTTTTCTTTTTTTTTTTTTTAACAGAAGATCAGTTTAGTGTACATTAAGTAAAGATTTCAACAGTTTGCACCCCCATAGAAACACAAAGTGAAATATACTGTTTGAGTACTCGTTATAGCATTAAGCCTCAGTGTACAGCACATTAAGGACAGAGATCCTACATGAGGAGTAAGTGCACAGTGACTCCTGTTGTTGACTTTACAAATTGACACTCCTGTTTATGGCATCAGTAATCTCCCTATGCACCAGTCATGAGTTTCCAAGGCTATGGAAGCCCCTTGAGTTCTCCGACTCTTATCTTGTTTAGACAAGGTCATAGTCAAAGTGGAGGTTCTCTCCTCCCTTCAGAGAAAGGCACCTCCCTCTTTGAAGACCTGTTCTTTCCACTGGGATCTCACTCACAGAGATCTTTTTGCCAGAGTGTCTTGGCTTTCCATGCCTGAAATACTCTCATGGGCTTTTCAGCCAGATCCGAGTGCCTTTAGGGCTGATTCTGAGGCCAGAGTGCTATTTAGGACATCCGCCATTCTATGAGTCTGCTGAGTATCTCACTTCCCATGTTGGATCACTCTCCCCTTTATTTATTCTATCGGTTAGTGTTAGCAGATACTAGACTTGTTTATGTGCTCCCTTTGACTCTTAGTCCTTTCATTATGATCAATTGTGAACTGAAATTGATCACTTGGAATAGTGAGATGGCATTGGCACATGCCACCTTGATGGGATTGAATTGGAATCCCCTAGTATGTTTCCAACTCTACCAATTGGGGCAAGTCAGCCCGAGCATTTGTTTTGTACTTTTTAATAACAAATATAACCCTGCAATAAATAACACACACTCTCTCTCTATACACACACACACACACACACACACATATACAGCACACACTCTTATGGATTCTTATATCTTTTCTCAGCTTTGCTCATTTTATAGCAAGCTTCACTTTTCTGAGTTATCATGCATAATTGAAGATTCAATACTAAATAAGCACCAAAATGTCTCTATATGTACACAAGTGCTGGTGTTTTACTGCACTTTTGCCATGTATGATACATTGCTTTGGAGTCTAATATGATTATTTGCTAAACAAATAAAAATAAAACTATAGGTTGCTTTTTGGAATGATCATTTTCTAAACATTAAACTAAAACCAAATGTAATAAAAGCTATCAAACAAGGCCTGAAAGTCAGGTTTAAAGAACCAAAGAGGTATAAAAATATCCATATTGGCCATTTCCTGTGGCTTAAACTCATTGAGCATCTGTTTAAACTTCTCTTGTCTTGACTGAGTCTGGCTAGAAGTTGTCTTGGCAGACTTTATTGAAGAGAACCTTGAAGGTCTATATAAATAATGAGTAAAAAGAAGACTCTAGAGTTTCTTTGCAAGTGGAAAAATACCAGTTTGCGAATTCTAAAGTTAATGGTTCTAATAATGTCAGTTTTGTTTTGTTTTCATGTAGATTTATAATCAACTTGAGCTTGTACTAAACATACACATCTGAGTGCAATAAGTTTATAGTTTGGATCCGGGCTACTTATAAAACATGTATGCAAACACTGTGCTAACAACAAACAAACAAAAAACCCTGAGCTATCAATTAAGTCTTTAGCTAAAATAGACAGTATAATCATGAGATGCAGTATTAGGAATTTGGAGACTTAGAATATAATTAAAGAGTCATTGCTTATTAGTCCTGTGATCTTAGAGCAAATCTACCCACTAGTCTGAAAATCAATATTCTCATTTGTGCGATGAGCAAGAATACTACCAACAAGAGTGTTGGAAGGATTAATGGCAATACTGTAAGAATGCTAACAAACTATAATGGAATACATAATGAAAATCAAGTAACCAAAAGCATGTTACAGAATAACATAGTGCCTAATATATATTTTTATTTGGTTATCAATTTTACACTTGAAGTACTTGATACTGAGAAACGTCTGTTACTAAATGTTCAACTATGTGATCAGCATCTTACTAGGGATTTTTACATTTATATTGTGTATTAAACCTCACAACCACATTGAATGGAAGTTACTGAATGGAAATGAATCTTTCATTTTATAAATTAGAGTCAGAGTTTAAGGGATGCCCTAAATCACTGTTCAACAAAATCAGCATTGTGATTTGAACCCATATCTGTCTGACCCTAAAGTCATACTTCTTTCCATTATATCATATAACAAGCAATGCACCACAACCACAAAAGTGTTTTCCTTCCTAGGACCTGGCTTCTATCTTTTGCCTAAGGCTAACTTCCATCTTGGGTTTTTTTTTTTTTTTTTTTTTTATTGATGCCAATTAATCATTAACATTCAGTTCTAGTGTAGACTTTTCAGAACTCTCTGATGTTTTATACATGAACTCCCCTTCATCATCCGGTGGTGGTAATGAAGGCCACTGCCATGCTCTTATCTGAGAGCTTTGATATCTCCACAGAATACTAAATACATCACTGCCCTGGATGGTTCTTTAGATGGCAGCTGAAGGAAAGCCAACATTTTTGTTCCATAACAATCCTTAAAGAGTTCAGGGAGTAGAATAATTTTCTTTTGGTTAAACGGTTTTCACATTCAAAAGCCTTCCAAAGTATTTTACCAATTCTAAGTAAAAGCCTCATTAATCATTATTTGTGGTAGAAACTGTATTTCCCCTGCTAGAAATTATTTCTAAGTGACAGTAAAATGCAAGGCAAGTAATATAAGTGCCTAGAAGCTGGGGATCTCTTAATTTAGTTTGTATGTGCATGATGACACTATCTGAGAAGTGGAAGGGCATAATCTGATGAGGAAAGGGAGTGTTGTGCTTTATCTCTATTCTCCTAGTACCAAGCTGACAGAAGACTGAATAAAGAAGCTACCCATAGTCTCAAACAGAATGATTCCCATCCATCCTTAAACCTGGCCCTCCATCATCAGTCCTATTCCCAGTGAAAGATAGAATCCAATCCACTGACCAAGCCAGAAACTAGAAGTTTTTCTTGTCTCTTGTCCCTTCCTATGTACATTAAAAAAAAAAGAAAACTGATGTTCCTATTTCATAAAAATATCTCATTCTGTCTAAAGTTGTTACTATCTAGTTTGGCGTTTATCATTTCTCTCCTGATTTACCATAATAAACCCATAATTTATCTTCTCTTTCCAAGTTTACTCTTCTCTAACTCATTTGTCAAATGGCAGGAGGGTACCATCTTTCATGTGTTCACTTGAAGTACAATCATGTTGTTTCCAAGGTTAAATTTGCTATGACTTCGCAATGGTAGGATCAAAATATAGGTTCCTAAAGAGCACACAATACCTTCCCCCATGCTGGTGTTCTCTCTCAGTTACACCTCTTATTTGTTCCTCTTGTTCTCTAGCATCTAGTCTCCTTGATCTTTTGGCAGTTCCTCAAACTTCTTGGCCTAGAACACACATTCTTCCATTCTTGATCCCTTTTCTGGCCACCTGCCTTTGATCATGTAATCAAATTACACTCTTACCTCCCTGATCAGGAACCCCAAATTCTGGGTTTTATCTTGCCACAATTTGACCTCCATGAGGCGTATCTATTCTATAAATACCCTCAGTGCTGAAGATAGGACATGAAATCTAGTGGATGCCTAACAACTCTTTGTTGAACAATCAAATGGATTGGAACAGGAACAGATCCAGTGAAAGGTAGCCCAGCTAAAAAACAACTAAAATCTGTTGTGGAGGTGAAACATGTGACTAGCCTGAATGGAGATAGAAGAGTAGGAGGTAGTATGAAGGAGAAGCAGGCAGAAGAGTGGGAGGAGAAGAGACAGCATTTAAAGGATATAGAATGAGTTGAATTGGTTGCTATGGATGTGGGAGATGGAAAAAATGTGTAAGTACTAGAAGAGGACTGGAATTTAAGAGAAAGTTCATGGATCAAGATTGGATATTGGTTTCAAGTGCTTGAAATAGAGTTACAAATGGTAAAGAGTGAGCTGGAAATAATGATAAGATTGACATTTAAACTATATTATTTTATGAATTTTTGTATGCCTCACCAAGCCTCTACGGAAGTGTTTGTTTCAAAGGTAGGAATCAACAACAAAAATATCCCACCAAAAGGAACTGACCTAAATAATTCACCATCTGACCAATCAAAACTCTAATTAAAGTGTGATCACACTCCAACACATTACACTTTAGGATCTACAGAAGGCATTAATTTAGCCACATTCTAAACTTACATTATTTACAAGATTTCTAAATATATTGCTTTTTAAAAGTCACGTAAGAAACTTGGTTTGCTGAGAATGAATGTGAGGACTTAGACAGTGTGGTTCAGATATATGATAAAACCATACTCTAGAGCGAGCTCTTTTGTTAGTAAGATGAACAGACTGACCTAGATGAATGATTCTCACATTCATTGTGCATAATTACCACCAGAAATACTTGACTACTGAATTAGATTCTGAACACTGTCCTGAAATCTGTGTTTTTAGTATAATATCTCATACCTAATATGAGATATTAATATCTAATATGCTATTAGTACTCATAATTTGAGGAATTGTGGTCTGGGTATTTCTCAGGGACTCCTTAAATTCCCAAGTGAAAAATGTCTGTGTTTTCATCAGGCCCATTAATCTGCTCCTGTTTCCATTTATAATGTCACACTCTCTTATATTGTTTTCATTAGAAGAAAGGGAATATGATCCTCTCATGATGACACATTTTTCATGAATACATAAAATAGAGAAAGAGGGAGAAAACAGAGGACAGAAAGAGAGTTTATTATCTTTACTTTCTAGTATTGTGTGTTTTCTGATCCTTCCTACTTTTTTCTTTGCATATTTATTAACTATGTAAACTCTGGAACATACTAGAAACTTGATATTAAACTCAGAGGTGAGTGGAAATCAAGAATCAGCAAGTGATGTCTGCAACCATAATGCAGAGTCTTATTTTTGAAGAGTGCCTTGAGTTCCCTTCAATCTCCCACACCTCATCTGTAGCTGTTTCTCCATCATGAAGGTCAGTGAGACTGAAGGGACAAGAGATGTTTTGTAAAGAAAGAAAAAAGAAAAGCTGTACTGATATATTTTTTTCATCTGCATGGAGCAATGTGTATTTTGGTACAGTGTTAAAAATCCTCAAGCAATTTCTCTCATACCACAAGTTTAAAGAGTTATCTATGAATGAGTCATCCTAGGGGTTGCCATGACAACAATTCTCATCCCTTTGGAGCTGGTCCCCTTCTGATGTTGCCACAGAAATACCCTAGTTGCAGGAGTATCTGAAGTTCCCATTGCATTTAAATATTCATTATGCTATATATGCATTCCCTGATTTTGCAAGATTACCTGACTAGAAATCATTTTTAGAGATCTATAAATAGACATGCTACGCCTTGCTCACTTCTTTCTCAAGATGAAAGACAAGCCCATAAAAGTCCTTCCTGTGCTCACAGCACAATCTCTCACCCCCTCTCACCCCCTCCTTCCCTTGTTCCGTTCCTTTCCGTTCCTTTCCGTTCCTTTCCGTTCCTTTCCCTTTCCCTTTCCCTTTCCCTTTCCCTTTCCCTTTCCCTTTCTCTTTCTCTTTCTCTTTCTCTATCTTTGTTCCCTTTCCAGGGGACACCCTCCTGTTTGAACATTTGAACAAGACACTCTAGACAGCAATCATGAGGCCATATTTTCAGTAGAGTAGCTGAAAAAAATTGTGAGCTTGCTACACTGCAAGAGTACAAAAAATCAGATGAAGCTGCAGTAAAGTCATTATGGGCAGTGTTTTTGTGATTTCCTGATTTATATTCCAGGGAAGCTCTACCTGGCAAGATGAAATGGAATTGCTTGTGCTTCCCATACACCCTGAAAGAGAAATCCATACTTTTTATTGATGACTAAATTTATAATAATCTGACTCAATCTACTTTTCCTCTGTTGACTATCTACTCACTGAAGCATACTCTACTACTGACACAAAGTGCTACTCTGCATTTCATTCATTTCCATATATTTTTCCATTTTCTTTCTTTGGTTATATTTTTTCCAATTCTTGAAGATGCAAACTCTTGTCACCTACAAACTTTAATGGATTTCAGTTTATTCAAAGCCTTTCCCATTTTACATTCCAAACTGAATTAATCTTTAGCTTATTCTCTTGTTTCTTTATTAGTTTCCCTACTGTGGTAGTTTTACATGCTGTTTGGTATGTGTGGTTAATGATTCAGCTATTCTTCTCTCCCCCCATTCAATGTGTTCAAGGGTATGGTCCATGTCTCATTTTCTCTGTGCACCCACAATGTATACCACACAGACGACAATATATTTTCACTAGATTTTATAAAGTTAATATGAGTTGAATGCAAAACTCTGAGAAAAACAGGCTAATAAGCTTTAGGGTTTTGGTTATTCATGACATGATAGACCAGTCACAAGTCTCAGAGTCCTTGCTTGAGCCTGGATTCCTTTCTAATATACTGTATATGATTACTGTATTTCTGAGTTAAGCATTATGCCCTATCAGCTGTGTTTATTATACTAATTTTAGAAACTGTGACAGGATAGTATCACAATTAAGATACAGAATGTAGAGTCAAATAGATCTGAATTCAACTCCAGTTTTATGTTTTATTAACTTTGTTTTGCTACCATGTCACTTAGCCATTATAAGATCTGGTTTCCTCATTCATGAAATTACTATTAATTGACATAATGTAATAAGTGTCTTAATACAGTGTCCAGCATATAATCATAGATTCAAAAATAGTACTTAGGGACAGGCATTAAGACAAAGATGGTAAGCCACTTTTTGCCACACTGACATCCCATGTCAAAGTGCCAGTTCTGGTCCAGGCTGCTCTGCTTTCCATCCAGATTTCTGCTGTTGTGTCTGGGAAGGCAGAAGACCCAAGCATTTAGACCCTGACACTAATAAGGAAGATCAGGCTAGAGTTTCTGGCCCTGCCTCCAGCCAGGCCCAGACCTTACTGTTGTGGCTATTTGGACAGTAAACAATTGGGTGGAATCTCTGTTTCTGTCTGTCTGTTTCTCCTTGTCTGTTGATCGGTCTTGCAAATAAATAAATGAATCTTTTAAAAACAGTACTTACTAATGCATGAACAACTCAGAGATGTCCCTAGAGTTTGCTTTATTTCAATTGTTTTCACAGGTAAACCCCTGTGATTAGCACACTGTACATGAAATAGGTCTCTGAGGGTGAAACATGTCCATAGATACTATTTTACACATATTTGGTCATACATAGCCACAATTCTCTAATGCAAAGAAAGGAGTTACATAGACTAGACAGTGGAATTTGGACTGTCCTTCATTATGCATACTCTGTAGTAGATAGAGACTCTTTCTTAAGTATGAAGGCAAGACACAGAGAATGGGAGATAGCAGCATGGAGAAGTGACAAAGACAAGCAGAGATGAAACAATATGTAGGAAACAAAGACTAGCAAGAGTGACTAGTAAACACAGTAGAATAAGAATCACAGATACCGTAAAGACCATGTGTAGCAGAGCCATCTGAATGGCAGCACAAAATGAAACCAATGTATCAGAGTTGCTTGGGTGTCAGAGCATTTTCAGAACTAACACTGGATAGATCTTGAGTCAAGTGTAGCAGCTCCCAGTAAAGCTCAGCTGTTTCAATTATCATAGACTCTTCCATGTACCATCAACTGAAACAACATAAACCTGCCTATTCTCTTTACAATCTGGAAGTTTCTATACTTGGATATCAAAGTTTCTGACTTAGATCTACCTGTTATCTGAAACTTACCCAAGGACAATCATTTACTCATCAACTAATTGTTTTCTGAGACATTACTGTGTGCCAGAGACTCTGTAAGGCAATTGGCCCCAAAAGAGATTAACTTCCTCCATCTTGTATTCTATTCCCATATCTTAATATTAAATTTCATATACTACATTGCATTTATACAAATACATACCTGTGCTCCTTTTTAGACTCTGAGTTCTTGAAAGGCAACATTTATGGTTTTTACCAGATCACGTACAATGTCCAAAATATAAGTATTCATGAAAATCTTGGATATTTACATAAATAAATGATCAAACAGTGCTAAGTGCTATTTCATTGTGGCACATATACATTTATTTTGAAGAACAGCATGTAGTAAAGAGATCAATCCTATTTTATTTGTATCTGTGAAGTTCTGAGCACTCTCATTCCCTCAAGCTTATGTTAATTGATTTTGAATATAAATAAGCTTTTTTGCAGTTTCAACATGTCCAAAAGTTCTATAGTTTGCTCTTTTATTAAAATCTTTAATCCCACTAATAATTATAGTTACTTTTGCTCTTAGTATAGTCTATCTCATGTCAAAATAAGAATGAGGCAAACAGCTCAAGCACTCAATGGAAACTATTTTTAAAATATAATGCTGTTAAGGAGGTGATGCTGTGGCATATTAATAAGGTTAAGCCTCCAACTGTGGTGCCAGCATCCCCTATGGACACTGGTTTGAGTCTTGGCTGCTCTACTTCTGATCCAGTTCCCTGCTAATGGTCTGGGAAAGAGCAGAAGATGGCCTAAGTCCTTGGGCTCCTGCACCCACTTGGGAAAACTGCAAGAGGTTCCTGGCTTCTGGCTTCAGATAGGCCCAGCTTAGGGGAGTGAACCAGTGGATGGAAGATCTCTTTGTCTCTGCCTCTGTTTTTCTATAACTCTGCCTCTGAAATAAATAAAAATAAAAGTCTTCAAAATATATAATGCTGTAAAAGACATAATGATATACTTATGACCCACTTAGCTTTTTTTTTTTTCTTTTTTGACAGGCAGAGTGGACAGTGAGAGAGAAAGACAGAGAGAAAGGTCTTCCTTTTGCCGTTGGTTCACCCTCCAATGGCTGCCGTGGCCCGTGCACTGCGGCCGGCGCAACGTGTTGATCTGAAGCCAGGAGCCAGGTGCTTCTCCTGGTCTCCCATGGGGTGCAGGGCCCAAGGACTTGGGCCATCCTCCACTGCACTCCCGGGCCATAGCAGAGAGCTGGCCTGGAAGAGGGGCAACCGGGACAGAATCTGGCACCCCGACAAGGACTAGAACCCGGTGTGCCAGCGCCGTAGGCGGAGGATTAGCCCATTGAGCCAAGGCGCCGGCCGTCCCACTTAGCTTTGTATACCCAGTAATACCAAGGAACAGCAGCCAGTGCATTTTATTTGTAACTCCCTACAGATATTAAAAATAATGAACATTGGTTTCAAATTCTTAAGAACAGTGATGCAGTTTTAATTTTTGAAGGGCTTTTGCTGTACTTAGTTGTAAGACTATTACTTGATGACTTTCATTATACGATTCAATCATTAGAGGATTCCTGACAAGATTTTGACAAGAGAAATGGCCATTAAACCTTTAAGAGCTACAACTAGGATCCAGAAGGAAGCCTTGAATTAATTAATTAGTTCCTTTACCCAAGGAACCTACAAAGTAAGGAGAAATTATACTAATATTTCTAGAGTATTAACAGATAATTAAAGATTTATTATTATTAAATTATAACAGATTATTAAAGAGAAATGAGCTTTTTTGGCCAGAGTAACAAAAATGCAGCCTCATGAAGTAAGCATTTATGCAGATCTATTATTATTGGTCACAAAACCAGCATCTAAGTAGTACATTCAGAATTGTGCTGAACAAGCAAAATATCTTTTTAAATATGTAAATACAAACACCAAGGTACAGGGTCAGTGTGAGCCATAAACAAAGCAGGTGACTTTTGCATCCTGGCAAGCATTATCCACACCATATTGAGAATTTTAGGGGAAAATAAATGAAAAATTTAATATCTTCTGTCTTTTTGTCCCTATGATTTAGTCTAAAATCTTTCTTGAAAAGAGTGTGTGTGTGTGTGTGTGTGTGTGTGTGTTTCCCCCTGCCAAGATAAAGCAATTGGCAGCAGTACTTGATATTTAAGTACAAAGTGTTCCAGAAATGGAAGGAAATAATTCAAAGAAAGTGAAGGCCACCACTTTTATTATTTTATTATTTTAATCCAGAACATGTCCAGAGTCAGGATTGCTGGAATAGTACTTCTCAGTCACTTGATAGGTAAAAATTAAAAAGGGGACAGTATGGAATCCGCCTTTTCATTAATATCATTCTAGCTTCCTTTTCTGACTTGCTAGCCACTAGGTGGGGCAAACATTTTAGCTTGCTGCTCTTTTTCCATTATATTATAGAAACGTCATGCCAGAGTGTTGCTGCTAAAAGTATTGACACCAGCTATGTTAATGCAATTCACAGTGTATCTTTACTTTACAATGAAAAATGCCTCTACAATTCTGGTTCCTGCTAGGAAAGTCAAAGGAACCATGCTTTCCATAAGGTCTAGGTGAGTGTGATCGCAGAGATGATTTCACTGGAAAATGTTGATGATGAAGAAATATATTTATCCTGTAATATACAAATACTGAAAAAGAAGACTGAAAACTACTGATTTAAATAGCTCATATTTACTTTTCACATCCCAAAACTATGTTGATCACACATTTCCATCAGTCCTGACTTTGATTTTACCTTCCCTTCCTTTACTAGATATTCCTCAATATCCAATCAATTACCAGCTTCTTTCATTTATAACTTCTGAATACACTTCAAAGTATTTCCTCTCTCCTGTGAATCTTTGTTCAGCCACACTCTACTTTTCTGAATAGCTGTGTATTTCTAACTGGTTTCCCTGCCTTCAATTTACAAATTCTCCAAAGCCATTTCTTCCATTTGGTCACAGCAATCATGTTATAAAATGAGAATTTGATCGTGCTTCTACTTGTCTTAAATGGCTCTCCATTGATCTTGGAATTAAGTTCAGATAAATTTTTTCAGATTGTTTATGATCTATTCATATGCCCAGCTCTGTCTGTCATTTCACTGCCAATCTTACACTCTACTATAGAGCCATAACATCTTCTGTGATTTACTGTATGGACCATGTTCTCCTTTTGTGTGCTCTCAGGTTCTCCTACACTAACGTTCAGAGTATCCCTTTCAGTATTTCCACTGGTCTTGCCTTTGCCCCAACCCTACCTGAACTCTCTTCCTATGCCTCTTCTCCATAATTAAGTCCTAAATTTATGGCATAAACTTAGATATCCTATTATCTGAGATTAATTAATTCACTCCACAAGACTAGAGATGTTCTTATAGCACCCTGTGCTTATTTATATTTTAGTGTTTGTCACATTTATTGAAATGCTTTGCTTTCCTAATATCCTCTCTATATATAGTATGTTCCCTTAGGGGTATTATGTTATATATTGAGAGAGTAACATTTTAATACACGTACATAAGGTGTACTGATCAAATCAGGATAATCAACATTTCCATTTTTTGACATTATTTTGCGATTGGAGACTTGGATCTCCTTTCTTCTGTTTCCTCGTAAAATATATAATAGCTTATTCTGAACTATAGTCACTCCTACCATGTGTGTAAAACTAGGAAGTTACATATTTGATGTGATGCTAATGCTCTCTAGTTCCTAACTAACAATTGGGTTATAGGTATTATTTTCAATAAATATCTTTGTATTAATTTATATATAAGCAAGATAAACAAAACAGCCATTTCAAGAGTTTATGGTTATAGAGACATCTTCTGTGTTAGCTGCATAACTGGTAGAAGATCATCATTAACGGGTTTGTTACATCATAATGCATAGTCTTTGTTACAATACTCATATTTGCTTGAATTTACTTTGACATAAAGGGATTGCATGTACTTCTAATGAATAAATCAAGAATCCAATAAAGTAAGATCTTTGGTGTCATTTAAATATAATTAATAAAGATATGAGGAGTGGACATTTATCCTAGAGGTTAAGATGACTGTGTCTCATATTGGAATTCCTGGTTTCAATTCCTGGCTCTTGGTCATAACTCCAGCTTCTTGCTAATCTGGACTCTGGAGGCAGCAGTAATGGCTCAAGTGGTTGGGTTCCTACCACCCATGTGGGGAATCTTGTTTATGTTCTTGACTCCCAGGTTTGGCCTTGGACCAATCCCAATCATTGCAGGCATTTGGGAAATGGATGAGAACTCTATCACTCAGTAAAAATAACTGCAAATCAGATAACACACATTTTTCAGTAATAATTACCAAATTTGGAAAAATTAGAGAGGATTGCTAAACTTCATTAAATAATAAAGTCATTTGAATACAATAAGATAAAAATAATAAAACAAAAATAGGACAAAATATCAATTTCATAGTACATATAATATGCCTAATGATGATTTATTTCTCCACCAGCTATATTTGTAAAATATTAATGTCCAGTCTCCTTAGTCACAGTTGATAGCACTAGGAGAAAACATCTGGCCTAAGTTGAGAGAAATAGAATTTTCCTGGAAACTCTGAATTTGAAAAAATTAATTAAGTTCTATGGAAAATTGGAACTTGGGAAGTTAGGCATGCTCATCATTAACTCATCATGTACACTGAGAAACAGAATCATATACACAGAAAGCTAAATGAAGCAGGCATACAGGAAAAAACAGCAATGAGAAATGCAGGAGTTATGACAGATTTCCAAGGGTCTTTCCTCAGGCCCTGTAGAGTGCTAGACTTGGTTAGTATTTGACCACCCAGTAGGGTTGGAGTTCAAATGCATACACTAGTACTGCAATATCAGATCTTTTGTTTGCTGGTTTGTGTGTTTTAACAATAGCAATTCATTCAAATTGGTTGGTATCCACTTCATATTAATTTTCAAATGTTTTTCACCCTCCTGCCTTAGGGTCATTGATTATAAAGTCTGGTTTGGAAGGCATCTTTATTACACTCTGAGGAACTGTAGACAAGACATTTGCTATGCAATCATTAAAAGAATATTTAGACATCGAAGTCTGTGATTTAAGAACTGCTAAATATTTTGAATATCACTTATGTTTCTATATCCAAAGAGGAAATATTTTCTTTTCTTTGCTAAGATAGCTTAAATTATTTCCACTCTTTTGGAACCAAAAATCTTGTAATCATACACAACAAATCAAATAAATAATGGACTAAGATATACATGACCCAAAGTATAGACAGGCGGAAGGTTCTTCCTCTGGGTGGGAGTTAAGAGAAAAAGAAGTAATGGGGAATACAGAGTGTTCAGCTAAATAATTCATAGTTTAGGCTGGCGCCGCGGCTCACTAGGCTAATCCTCCACCTAGCGGCGCCGGCACACCGGGTTCTAGTCCTGGTCGGGGCGCCGCATTCTGTCCTGGTTGCCCCTCTTCCAGGCCAGCTCTCTGCTGTGGCCAGGGAGTGCAGTGGAGGATGGCCCAAGTGCTTGGGCCCTGCACCCCATGGGAGACCAGGATAAGTACCTGGCTCCTGCCATTGGATCAGCGCGGTGCGCCGGCCGCAGCGCGCAGGCCGTGGTGGCCACTGGAGGGTGAACCAATGGTAAAGGAAGACCTTTCTCTCTGTCTCTCTCTCTCACTGTCCACTCTGCCTATCAAAAAAAAAATTCATAGTTTATGGAATTTGATTACCCATTTTTTTGTACATCATTACTAATATAAACAAATGTAATCATTACTGAGACAATTTTGTACTTTTGTCAGGCCACTAAATTAAAATTTAAAATATCTGCATGGGTTTTCTAGATTTCTCAGTACCTAACCTCACTGGCAAGCACTCCTATTCATATACCTGTTATAAATGGTAACTTTATATCAAGCAGAAGCATCAGAGAATTGTATATTTTGATGAGAAATTATGGGCTCCCACCTAATTATTCCTACTGCAGTACATTCCTAAATGTGATCTGAGAGATACTGTAAGAAAAAGCCAGAAACAATTTTATTGTGTTGTAAAATTCCAACATACAATGTATCTCAGAGTGTTCCTAAGACTTGTATTTTTCCCCTAAGGCTTATTGAATTTTTCCATATGCAGGGAATTTTGTGTTTTTCTTCTCTTATTTGATTCAGCTGCTAAGAAAGCAGACCTCCAATCTCCTTTAATAACTCTATAGTGTTAAGCAACCTAGGTTTCTGTGTGTAGTCTCATCTCTATTGTCCTACCTTTATGTTTCCACAGTTTATTTCTAGTTATTTGATCTTTTTAATTATATGTGTTTTTGTTGCTTCTTCCAATGCACTAGTGCCTTCCTAGTCACAGTGTGATCTATGGACCTATAGCATCAACATAACCTGGAAGCTTGTTGAAAATGCAGAATATGAGTTCTCAACACAGACCTACTGAATTTACATATTAATAAGCCTCATATGATTCATGTTGACACTAAAGTTAGAGAACATTGCTGTAGAACATTAAGAATAAGCTAAGGCAGACTTATCTAAGTCAATGGTTAACATTATGAAGTGGTTACAAATTTGGTGATTTTAAGATATGACCTTAAGTCAGTTGGGGAGTTTATTAAAAATGAAAACTTCTAGACCTCATCCACCGAGACTGATACCATGGGTCCAGAATGAGACCTTGGAGTCTGTGTTCTGTAAACTTTCTGAATGATTGGTATGCAGAGGACGGGCTTAAGTTCTAGATCCTCAAAGAAATGTTTTCAAAGTAGCAGGATCCAATGTCAATCAATAAAAACTTCTTCAGACTTTCTGAGATGGTTAGATACATATAAATAAACATTGTAGATTTAAAATTGGTGGTGAGTTAAGAACAAAAGAACTGAGATGACAAGAACCCCACAAATAAAAAACACTATTGTCTGGAGGTCTTTGTTGCCAGTCTGCTTTATTGATTTCTGAAGAATATTAATGAACATTAATGATGATGTGCTTATTTACTTTTGAGGACTGTTTTAGAGCCATCCTTGTCTCAAAGACTACTTTCCAAAAATGCACAACTAGACTTGCATGTGGGGAGAGATCTAGAAAGATTCCTAGTCCTAATCAATTAAAAAAGTTTATCTGTGATAGAAAAACAAGGTGTAAGGGAATATAGAAGGGGTAGAAATGGTTGGAGTATGTAAGAGGTGGACTGGAAGAAAGCTAGCCTTTGAATTATTCCATTTATGGGAGTCTACTCATTCCTATAAATGGGAAAGCCAAAGGAGTTTCTTTATCATTTTGGATTCAACCAGTTTCAGGTATCAGCTGATATTTTAAATTCTGTCTCACTGCATATCACAACTTTCCATTCTCAGATGACCCAGCATCATATGCCTGATGGTTTGCAGTAGCACCCAGAATAGCTTATGATTCACAAAATGGAGAGAACATTTCTCTTGACAGCTCTAGCAAAAATCACTAGGAAGACTCTAATTTGTCTGGCTTTTATGACACGTTTATGTCTCAAACACCACTCTAACCAGGTTGAAGAAAAACTCAGCATGGTTGGGACATTTTGGGATTTTTGGACTGAGAGGTGGAACCATTCCATCCCCTCATCAAAACCAGGAGAACTAAACATGATTATTGAGGGCAAACAACAGGTATTAATCATAGAGTAATGGGTTCTGGAAATAAACAGACAGGAATACATACACCAAGTACAGTGGTCAAGCTGATTAACTCAGTATCTTACAATATTACTCAACAAAGGCCACATTCAACACATTGTTTCCAAACTGATCACAGGTTAACAGACATTCCTCCTCTCTTTCACACTTAAACACTTTCTATAATACCTTAGTGACCTGAATCATCAAGTTTATTAGTTCCTTAAGTATTCATCATGGATTAAGAACTGATGCTCATAGAGATTCATCAATTTTATTTCATTTCATGGAGAATTGGTCAACTAATCAAATTTCTTAAATTCTTGCCAAGGATGGCTGACTAGAGAAGCCCAGTGTTTGCCTCCTCTATCTTGAAGTGAGTGCCCAAGGAATGGCACCCAAATGCAGTCAGGAGCAGTGGGAGCACAGTAGGACATCAAGACCAGGTAGCAGCAGCATAGAGAAAGGAACAAAACCAAAAATCCCTAGTCCCATGCCAGGAGATTCCCTGTTATGGGAGAAAGGATGAGCAGAAGAGCATCAGCCATGCCAATCTGCAGGAATACCTTACATAGTCAGTCCTTGCTAGAGAGGAATACAGTCAACACAGGCCAAAAGCCTTGTAGTAAGAGCTCCCTGGAAAACTCATGGTGACTTTGCTTCAGAGCCCTCAGGGCACAGGCTGTGGCAATGTGGTGCCATCTTGTGAAAGGAATCCCTGTCAGAATTCTTACTGCACTAAAGGATGGAATCCCTTGCCCATCTATTTCCAAAGAACCCACAGAGGTTCTTGCATTCTAGCAAGGAATACTGAGTCTTGCTGGTCCAATGTGGCCCAATACAGTAAGGGGGAAATCAGCATGCCTGAGCAAAAAGCAGTCTGCACACAAGGGTACACTGGGAGCAAGGCAGCTGGGATATCCTGTCCCTAAGGACTGCAGATGTAGAGGGCCCACTCCCTCAGATCAGGGGTCATCCTATTTCCTATTGTCTCTCTTGCATCAACCACTAGGAACATAACTAACTGTTGCTGGAACCTGTACATACCAGGTCTCAGCCAGGTTTTCCTGTGTCCCTGGCCAGTCTACCTACCAAGGCTCAGAGCTCCCTGAGTATCAGAGACAGTTCTTGCAGTGTGGTCTGAGTATGCAATAGGGGGTATGTCCATACTCCAGACAGTTCACGTCTTAGAAGGTGAACTTATTGGGATATGTATTCACTGTGAATAATGAATCAGCTACCTCCAAGCACCAGAAAGACCCACAGACTAAGCTCTGTACTAGTTGGCTCTGGCCCCTCCCACTGACAGAAGACAGTTTCCATGCCACATACATCTGGACATTACTCTGGAATCTTGCCCCTCCTACAAATAGTTGCTAGGGTTTTCTGACCCTAACCAATAATCTCACTGGGGCTTTGGGTTGAGATTTCTATACCCTACCTAGCACAGAATGCAGTGAAGGGCATTGATTGGCCTTTCCATGCCACCACCAACCCAGAACATCATAGGCCTGCTGGGGTCTTCTATCCATAATTTCTGTGCTCCACCAAGGCCCACTGTAGGGCTTAGGGATCCAGCCCTCCACAATGGAAGCTACCAGGTTTCTATGCCCCTCCAAACCTACTGCAGTATTGTATAGCTCCAGTATGATGTTCCTGCACTCCACCCAGTTCAGCAAGAAGCACACAGAGAGGCACCTAGGATGGTTTATTTTATTTTCCCAGAGCCAAAGTCATTCTCCTGGATCCAGCCATTCTCTCAGACAGCATCTGTGGAACTTGCTTCCTTAATCCATTTTCATACTGCTTTTGGAGCTCTGCAGTCAGGAAGTGGCTGGGAATTCATGAGACCACACTGCTCTTGGTGCCAGTGCTGATCTTGCAACTCCAGCCCCTGAGTTGAGTACTTTCTGAGAATCTGTGTGCCAAGCCCATTCTGGCACAGGTAGAGTCTGACCCCAACACCTGAGCAGTTATTTATTCCAGTCCCTCTGTCAGGAAATGGTTGGGGACATTCATAAAAGCCACACTTAGTCATAGGAGCACTGGAATTAATGCCAATGTAGTCTACCAAATCAATGCCTAAATACACAGCTTTAGGAAAATGCTTCAATTAATAAAACCATCCACTAAAAGTGGTAGGAACAACTGATTCCCTGGATGCACAAAATTCAATATAGGATCAAAAATAATATGACTAAATAAGGCAACATGATGCCCCAAAAGTAATGCATAGTTTTATTAGTATCAGATGGAGGAAACAAGATTGAATTTCTGGTGGGGAAAGAATTCAAAGAATGATTTTAAGATTACTTAGACAGATAGAAGAGGATACAGATAAACCATTAAATGAAATTAAGAAAAAAATGCATGACATGAATGAGAAATTTGGCAAAGAAGAGAAATTGATACAAAGCCCAAAAAGAAATATCATAAATGAAGAACTCAATAAAAATGCAAGGAATTCAATAAAAATAAAAAATGAAAAAAGACTAAATTAAAATATACAATGGGAAGCATTAAAGACAGAGTAGAAGAGCAGAAGAAGGGAAGGAGTTGTGGCACAGTGGGTTATTCTACCACTTGGGATGCCTGTGTTCTACATCAGAGTGCCAGTTCAAGTCCTGATATTCCATACGTCATATCCAACTCCCTGCTAACATGCTTGGGAAGCAGTGCATGATGGCTCAAGTACTGGATGGGATGCCTAGAGGCCCTCTCCCCTCTCTCCTCACCCCTCTACCCCCCCTCCTCTCTCTTTCCTCTCTTGACAGATCTGCCTTTAAAATAAATAAATTTTTAAGCAGAAGAAATAATATTTGATCTTTAAAATGTCTTTTGGAATATCTCTGTGATATGTCCAAATGAATCAATATTTGAGCTTTAGGAATTTCTGAATAGAATAAAATAATGCCATACAAATTTATTTAATGAAGTACCAGTAGGCAACTTCCCCAGTATGGAGAAATATATAGGTAGCCAAATACACAAAATTCACAGGACTCCAAATAGGCATGCTCAAAAAAGAACCTCACCACTGCAAATTATAGCCAAATTTTAAAAATACAACAAAAATAGATTACTTTAGGGCTGGTGCCATGGCTCACTTGGTTAATTCTCTGCCTGTGGCGCTGGCATCCCATATGGGCACCGGGTTCTAGTCCCAGTTGTTCCTCTTCCAGTCCAGCTCTCTGCTGTGGCCTGGGAAAGCAGTGGAAAATGGCCCAAGTGTTTGGGCACCTGCACTCGCTGGCTTCGGATCTGCACAGCGCCAGCCGTAACGGCCATTTTGGGGATGAACCAACGGAAGGAAGACCTCTTTTTTTGTCTCTCTCTCTCTCTCTCTCTCTGTCTGTCTAACTCTGTCAAATAAAAAAAAATAGATTACTTTAAACTTTCCAAGAGAAAAGCACTGGGTCACTTTTAAAGGAATTCCCAGATACCAGAGTTCTCAACAGAAACTATATAGTCCTAAAAGAATGAAGATATATATTACAAGTTCTGAGTGACAAAAACTGCTAACCCACAAAACTTTAGACAGCAAAGTTCTCTTTTACAAACGAAGGTGAATTAAGATTTTCCAAGGCTAGCAAAAATTGAAAGAATTCATCACCATTTGACCAGCCTTATAAGTTATACTCAAGGAGGTATACTACATACAGAAAAAAGAAAGATAGTGTGAAGCTATGAAACAGACTAGAAAAAAGCAAATGATATTCAAAACAAACAAAGGAATTTTAAAGTAAAATAACAAGACTAAGTTATTAGCAAAATAACTTTGAATGTAGGGTGACTAAATTGCCCAACTGAAAAATACAGACTCCCTGACTGTATGTACTTCTTGCATGTACTCCATACAAGAAATATACTTTAACAGTAAGGACACAAACAAACTGAAAGTGAAATAATGGAGAAAGCAATTTCAAGAAAATGGAAATCAAAAGCAAATAGGAATAGTTATATTTATTTAAGAAAAAAATAGATTTAAAGACAAAAACTGTTAAAAGAGACACAAGACAGCACTATAATGATAACAAGACCAACTCAACAAGAAGATATGACTAGTTTAAATGTATAGGTATATACTTCTAATGCCAAAGCACTAAGTTTTATAAGAGTAAATGTTAATAGACCTACAAAATACAAAATATAAAAATATTGGGGAACTTCAACACTCAACTTTAATCAATGGACAAGTCAATGCAACAAAAGTTATCAAATACAACTGAGTTAATCTATATTTTAGAATACATGGACCTACTAGACATTTACACAACATTCTATCTTACAGCTGAAGAATGCACATTCTTTTCATCTCTACATGGAACATTCACTATGATAGACAATATACTAGGCCATAAGACAAGTCTTAACTGATTTTAAAAAATGAAATCATATATATCTTTACTGACCATAAAGAAAAAAGCTGGAAATTGACAAAAAAAAACTCTAGAAATTATATAAATATAAGGAACATTAACAACATGCTGCTGAATGAAAAATAAGTCATTGAAGAATTCAAAAGGCAACTTTAGTGTTTAGTTTTAGTAGGGAGGGAGCTTACTGCTCTAGCCCAGGAGAAGATAGTTTAAAAAAAGTGTATTAGTATAGTCTCAGGGAAGAGTTAAGGAGAAAATGGTAGAGGGAACTCTAATGAAATTAGAGAGACATGGTGGACCTATGTGGAAAGCCTGGGCACCAATGGATAGGGACTCCAGCAGCAAGAGCCTATGCACCAGCACTGTAAAGTAAGATGAGACCAGACAGCAGCAGCCCAAGCCACTGGCAAAAAAGTGACAGGAAGAGCTCAGAGGGAACCCGGCTTGGTGCCCTGTGGGGGAAAGTGTACCAGCCAAACTAGAGGGGAAAAAGGAAAAAGAAAAAAAAGAAGGAATGGCATGTTTCCCTGATGACTTTACAATCGTGTCCTGTAACAAGCTGATAGAGAAGGCACCATTTTGGACATACATAACAGCTGCACCAGCTCCTGTCTGGGCCTGGCAACCAGCTGAGTGGAGACTCCTGACTCTAGTGGGGAGAACTAACAGGCGGCTAGGAACTTGTGACTGTGTGACCTTCTGTACTGCGACTGTGAAAAAACTGAAGGTGTATGGGAATACTCAAGGTATATTTGGGACTTTGAGCAGTCTCAGCGAGGGACTCCACAAGCTTGGGGTTTCCTGGTTATCTGGTGAGAGACATTGCTGGGGAATCTGAACTTACACTTCAGATTGCACAGATCCTTTGTGTGGTCCTTGGGACAGAGCAGACGAATATGATACTCACTGGGGTTAGTGCTCAGGCACTGGTCTCCATTGAGGAGAGGAGCTCAGTTGAGCAGAATAAACCGCCCTTCTGATAAAGAGAGACAGAGAGAGAAAGAGAGACAGAGAGAGAGAGAAAGAGGATTTACCACACCAAACCAGGGTGTGTCATCTTAGGCACACCCTTAACCCTGGAGAATTGAACAGAGCTCTCTGGGCACATCCACTACAAGCCTCGAGAGATTCACTGAAAGCAGACATTCCACTTATCTACAGAGTCATAGTACAAAGAAAAAGCCACCACAGGACCACAACAACAACAACAAAAAAAAAAAAAAAAAAAAAAAAAAGAAAAAGAAAAAGAAACCAATAAGTATCAATACAAATGCCAAACTACAAATGCACCAATCCAAGAACAAAGAAACAAGAATACGGAAGACAACATGATGCCCCCAAAAGAACACGACACTTCAATACTAGATTATAAATACCAGATGACATAGAAGAAATGCGTATCAAAAAATTAATCATAAGGCTGGCGCCACAGCTCAATAGGCTAATCCTCTGCCTGCGGCGCTGGCACACTGGGTTCTAGTCCCGGTCGGGGTGCCGGATTCTGTCCCAGTTGCCCCTCTTCCAGGCCAGCTCTCTGCTGTGGCGAGGAGTGCAGTGGAGGATGGCCCAAGTCCTTGGGCCCTGAGGAGAAGCACCTGGCTCCTGGCTTCGGATTAGCACGGTGCGCTGGCTGCAGTGCACCAGCCGCAGCGGCCATTGGAGGGTGAACCAACGGTAAAGGAAGACCTTTCTCTCTGTCTCTCTCTCTCACTGTCCACTCTGCCTGTCAAAAAAAAAAATTGATCATAAGATTACACAGAAATAACCAAAAGCAAATACATGAACAACTGAAATCCGTGCAGGACATGGAAGAAAATTTCTCCCATGAAACTGAGATCTCAAAGAGAAATCAAAATGAAATGAAGAATTCGATAGAACAAATAAAAAATGCAGTGGAGAGCCTTAAAAACAGAATCAATGAAGCAGAAGAAAGAATGTCGGACTTAGTAGACAAAACACAGGAAGTATACAGTCAGACCAATGACAAGAATAGGAAATTGGAAAACTAAAAAACACTGTTGGGATACTATAAAAAAATATATGGGTTCTAGGAGTTCCTGAAGGCATGGAGAGTGAAAAAGGATTATAAGGCCTTTTTAGTGAAATAATAGCAGAAAACTTCCCGATTTTGGAGAAAGAAAGGGACATCCAAGTACAGGAAGCACACAGAACTCCCAATAGACATGACCAGAAAAGATCCTCACCACGACAAATTGTAATCAAACTCGCCACAGTAAAACATAAAAAAGAAGATTATAAAATGTGCACAAGAGAAATGCCTTATTAATTTCAAAGGATCTCCAATTGGACTCAAGGTGGTCATCCCATCAGAAACCCTACAGGCTAGGGGAGAATGGCAAGAGTCCAAGTTTAAGAGAAAAAAACTGTCATCCCAGATTATTATACACTGCAAAGCTCTCATTTGTGAATAAAGGTGAAATAAAGATAGGACAAAGTCATTACTTATCAATAGTCACCTTGAATGTAAACAACCTCAACTCCCCAATTAAAAGACACAGACTGGCTGCATGGATTCTTGGTGCCTACAATAAACACTTCTTACCAAGAAAGGTGCATTCAGACTGAAAGTGAAAGTTGGAAAAAGATATTCCATGCCAACAGAAACCAAAAAGAGCTGGCATAGCCATGTTAATATCAGACAAAGTAAACTTTAACACAAAAACTTTTGAGAGAGGCAATGAATGGCACTATACAATGATTAAGGAATCAATTCAACAGGAAGATGCAACTATTTTAAACTTATATGCATCTAATACCTGGACACCTGGCTATTTTAAAGAAATGATGGCTGGTGCCGCGGCTCACTAGGCTCATCCTCCGCCTAGCAGTGCCGGCACACCGGGTTCTAGTCCCGGTCGGGGCACCGGATTCGGTCCCGGTTGCCCCTCTTCCAGGCCAGCCCTCTGCTGTGGCCCGGGAGTGCAGTGGAGGATGGCCCAGGTGCTTGGGCCCTGCACCCCATGGGAGACCAGGAGAAACACCTGGCTCCTGGCTCCTGCCATCGGATCAGCGCGGTGTGCTGGCTGCAGCGCGCCGGCCGCGGCGGCCATTGGAGGGTGAACCAACGGCAAAGGAAGACCTTTCTCTCTGTCTCTCTCTCTCACTGTCCACTCTGCCTGTCAAAAAAAAAAAAAAAAAAAAAAAAAAAGAAAGAAAGAAAAGAAATGTTAAGGGATTTAAGATTTAAGGGAGACTTAGACTCCAATACAATAGTATTGAGGGACTTCAATATTCCACTTTAAGCAATGGACAGATCTACCAGACAGAAAATCAACAAAGAAACAGTGGATTTATTTGACACTATAGTCCAAATGGACCTAACAACAGATATCTACAGAACTTTTCACCCTACAGTTGCAGAATATACGTTTTTCTCAGTACTGCGTGGAACTTTCTCTAGGATTGACTACATACTAGGCCATAAAACAAGTCTCAGCAAATACGAAAAAATCGAAATCATAGCATACATCTTCTCAGACAACAATGGAATTAAGCTGGAAATCAGCAACTCATGAATCTCTAGAGTATATGCAAACACATGGAGACTGAACAACATGTTCCTGAATGAACAGTAGGTCATCAAAGCAATCAAAAGAGACATCAAAAAATTTCTGTAAACAAATGAAGATGGCAACACAACATATCAAAACTTATGGGATACAGCAAAAGCAGTGTTAGGAGAAAAGTTTATAGCAATACATGCCTACATCAAGAAATTAGAAAGGCACCAAACAAATGAGCTATAAGCATTTCAAGGATCTATAAAAACAACAGTACACCAAACCCAAAACTAGTAGGAAGAGAGAAATAGTTAAAATTAGAGAAGAAATCAACAAAATTGAATCCAAAAAAAAAACAATACAAAAGATCAGCAAAATGAAGAATTAGTGTTTTGAAAAAATAAATAAAATTGACACACCAGCTAACCAAAAAAGGAGAGAGAAGACCCAAAAAATAACACTAGAGGTGAAAAAGGAAATGTAACACCAGACACCATAGAAATAAAAAGAGTCATCATAAATTACTACAAAGAACTGTATGCCAAAAAACTGGGAAACCTAGAAGAATGGATAGATTCCTGGACACATATAACCTACCTAAATTGAGTCACAAAGACATAGAAAACCTAAACAGACCCATAACTTAGACAGAAACTGAATCAGTAATAAAGGCCCTCCCAATAAAGAAAAGCCCAGGACCAGACGGCTTCATTGCTGAATTCTACCAGACATCTTAAAAAAGAACTAACTCCAATTCTTCTCAAGCTATTCAAAAAATTGAAAGAGAGAATCCTCCCATGTTCTTTCTTTGAAGCCAGCCTCATCTTAATTCCTAAACCTGAAAAAGATGCAACAGAGAAAGAGTATTACAGACCAATTTCTGTGATGAACATAGATGAAAAAAATCTCAACAAAATTCTAGCCAATCGAATTCAACAACACATCATAAATATCATCCACCCAGACCAAGTGAGATTTATCCCTTGTATGCAGGGATGGTTCAACATTCACGAATCAATCAATGTGATATGTCACATTAGCAAACTGCTGAACAAAAACCTTATGATTACCTCAATAGTTGCAAAGAAAGCGTTAGATAAAATATAACACCCTTTCATGATGAAAACTCTAAGCAAACTGGGTATAGAAGGAACATTCCTCAACACAATCAAGGCAAACCTATGGCCAGCATCATATTGAATGGGAAAAAGTGGGAGGCATTCCTGCTGAGATCTGGTACCAGAAATGGATACTCTTACCATTCCTATTCAATATTATTTTGGACGTTTTTACCAGAGCCATTAGGCAAGAAAAAGAAATCAAAGTTTTACAAATTGGGAAGAGGAAGTCAAACTATCCCTATTTGTATGCAACATGATTCTTTATATAGGGGATCTAAAGAACTCCACTAAGAAACTATTGGAACTCATAGAACAGTATGGTAAAGTAACAAGATATAAAATTCATACACAGAAATCAATAGCCTTTGTATATGCAGACAATGCCATGGCTGAGAAAGAACTCCTAAGATCAATCCCATTCACAATAGCTACAAAAACCATAAAATACCTTGGAATAAATTTAACCAAGATGTCAAAGATCTCTATGATGAGAACTACAAAACATTAAAAACATTAAACAAAGAAATAGAAGAAGATACAAAAAATGGAAAAATCTTCCATGTTCATGGATCGGAAGAATCGGTATCATCAAAATGTCCATTCTTCCAAAACCAATTTACAAATTCAATGTGATACCAATCAAAATACCAAGAAAATTCTCCTCAGATCTAGAAAAATGTTGCTTAAATTCATATGGAGGCACAAGAGACCTCAAATAACTAAAGCAAAGCTATACAAGACTAACAGAGCCTGAGGCATCACAACACCAATTTCAAGACATACTGCAGGGCAGTTATAATCAAAACAGCCTGGTACAGGTGCAAAAACAGATGGATAGACCAATGGAACAGACCATAAACACCAGAAATCAATCCAACATTTACAATCAACTTGTATTTGATTAAGGAGCTAAAACAAATACTTGAAGCAAGAACAGTCTATTCAACAAATGGAGCTGTCAATGACTTGATCAGCCCTTATCCTGACTGTCAAGAAATAGCTTACTATTTTATTCTATTTACTATTTTCTTTTTCTACTTAATACCATTGGTTGAACTCTTTACTTAACACAGAATTACTCATAGGTATTTAAATCCAACTGAAAATCGATCCCTGTAAAAATAAGCGTGGAAATAAGAGAGGGAGAAGATGTACAGTTTGACACACATTCTCTCGGACTTACCCCTAAGGGTAAAGCTAAAAACTTGCCATAGGACTCCAAATCCCATTAAGTTGGGTGGTACAAATGCCATCTTAATAAATAAGTGATTAATTTAAGCGTGTAACTGATCATAAAGATAGGAATAAGTATCAGAGGGATCACATAAATAAGACCAAGTGTCTTCTAACAACAATAGATAAAATTAAAGGAGAGGGGCCAGCGCCATGGCTCATTTGGTTAATCCTCTGCCTGTGGCACTGGCATTCCATATGGATGCCGGTTCTAGTCCCAGTTGCTCCTCTTCCAGTCTAGCTCTCTGCTATGGCCCAGGAGGGCAGTGGAGGATGGCCCAAGTGCTTGGGCCCCTGCACCCACATAGGAGACCAGGAAGAAGCACCTGTCTCCTGGTTTCGAATCAGTACAGTTCTGGCCATGGCAGTCATTTGGGGATTAAACCAAGGGAGGCAAGACCTTTCTCTCTGTCTCTCTCTCACTGTCTATAACTCTACCTGTGAAATAAATAATTTTTTTAAATTAAAAAGGAGAAAATGATCCAACATGAGAAGCAGGCCACACAGCAGACTCATAGAATGACAAACTCCCTAAACAGCACTCTGGCCTCAGAATCAGCCATTAAGGCATTCCAATCTGGCTACAAAGCCCATGAGAGCATTTCAGGCATGGAAAGCCAAGACACTGTGGCAAAAAATGACCTGCATAAAAGATCTCTTTGAGTGAGATCCCAACAGAAAGAAGGGGCCATCAAAGAAGGAGGTACCTTTCTCTGAAGAGAGAACTTCCAATTTCTTATGACCCTGTCAAAATACCGATGGAGTTTGTGTACTCAGAAGTCTTCCATAGCCTTGGTAGCTCATGACAAGAGCCTCGGGTGATCACTGATAAAATAAATAAGTGTGTCAATTGTTAAATCAACAACAGGAGTCACTGTGTACTTGCTCCCCTTGTAGGACCTTTGTACTTAATGAGAATTAATGGTAAAACATGTCTTCAAACAGTACTTTGTGTGTCTGTGTGGGTGCAAACTGTTGAAATCTTTACTTAGTATAGAGTTAATCTTCTGTACATAATCAAAAATGAATCTTAATGAAGAAAGGGATGGGAGAGGGAGTAGAAGGTGGGAGGAGATTGGGGGTAGAAGGGCAGGTATGGGGAAAGAACCACTATATTCCAAAATCTGTACCTGTGAAATTTACATTTATTAAATAAAAGCTTTCTAAAAAAGGCTATTTAAAAATTCCTGAAACTAATTAAAATTAAAACATATCATAGCTTATATATTACAGCAAAACTGTGCTAAAAGTTTATAAGCTCTAAATATCTACATCAAAAAAAAAAAAAAAGGAAAGGTATCAAACCAAAGATGTATCTTGGGCATCTAGAAAAACAAGATTAAAGCAAAACTCAAATTAGTAGAAGGAAAGAGATTATAAAATTAAAGAGGAAAAAATAAATACAAATTAAAAAATATAAAAGATTAATAAAGGGCTGCCTTTTTAAAAGATAAATGAAATTGATAAACCATTCACCAAATTAACCAAGAAAAAAGAAAATTTAAATCAATAAAATTAAAAGTGAAAAAGTGAGATATTAAAACTTATAACTGCAGAAACAAGAGAAATAATTAGGAACTCTAATGGACAACTATACATCAACAAACTGGACTATCAAGAATTAATAGATTTATAGAAACATGTTTACCAACATTGAGTCACAAAGACATAGAAAACCTGAGCAGAACAATAACCAAAGAGAAGACTGAATCAGTGATAAAGATCCTCCCAAACAAGAAAAGACCAAGACTAAATGTCTTCACTTTTCAATTCTAACAATTTTTAATGAATAAATAATGTCAACTCCTCTCATACCATTACAAACAATTGAAATGGAGGGAATCCTTCCAAACTCATACTAAGAAGATAGCATTAGTTTAATTTTAAAAGCAGACCAGGATACAACAAATAAAACAGAACTATAGACCAATATTTCTGATCACAATAGATGGGAAAACCTTCAATAGCACACTAGCAAATTGAGCCAAACAACACAATAAAAAGATCATCAACTCTGACCAAGTGGAATTTATAACAGAGTTTCAGGAATGGTTCAACACATACAAATCAACAAATGTGATGCATCACATTAATAGACTGAAGGATAAAAATCACATAATTATCTCAATAGATGTAAAACATTCTTTCATGATAAAAACATTAAACAAATTATATACAAATATAAAATTAAAATAGTATTATATGTAAATATAAAATACCTCAACACAGTAAAGATTTTATATGACAAGCACAAAAGCAACAACATGTTACATGTGAAGAAGTTGGAAGCATTTCTACTAAGATCTGTAACCAGATAAGGATGTCTACTGTCAACATTCTTTTCAATATAATTCTAGGAATTTTAGCCAGAGCAATTATGCAAGAGAAATAAATAAAATGTATGCAAGTTAAATTATCCTTGTTAGCAGGTGACATAATTCTATACACAGGAGAACAAATGTCTCCACCAAGAGACTATTAGAACTGATGAGATAAATCCACAAAGTTGTAGAATACAAAAGCAACAAAAAATTTAGTGGCATTTCTATATACCAACAATTGTCTTGCTGAGAAATAACTTATAAGAACAAGCTCATTCACAGTAGCTACAAAAAATTACATACCGTAGGGTAAATTTAGCCATAGACACGAAAAGCTTCTATCATGAAAATTAAAAAAACACTAATAAAAGAAATAGAAGTCATACATAAAACAGAAAGACCGCCTACATTCATGGATTTGAAGATTCAATATTATCAAAATGTACAAGCTACCCAAAGCAATTTTCAGATTCAATGCAATGTCCTTCAAAATGCTAATGTCATACTTCATAGAATTAGACATAAAAAAAAACTAAAATCATAAACACAGAACCTAGTTAAAGGTAACAAAAGCAATCTTGAATAAAAACAAAGCTGGAAAATCACAATACCAGATTTCAAGACATACTACAGAGCCATTCAAACAAAACATCTTAGAACTTGCATAAAATAGACATGTTGACCAATGGAAAAGCATAGAAACTCAGAAAAAAATCCACACACCTACAAGAAACTTATGTTTGGCAAATGTACTGAAAACAGTCCCTGGAGAAAGGATAGTATTTTCAATAAATGCTGCAGGGAATAATTGGTTTTCCACGTGCTGAAGTTTGAAACAAGACCCCCTACCTTAAACCTTACACAAAAATCTGCTCAAAATGGATCAAGTATCTAAATGTAAGATCAGAAAATGTGAAACTGCTAGAAGAGCCCCAAAGCATAGGCAGTAAAGACAAAAATAAACTAATGTAATTACTTTAAAAATAAGAAGCTTCTTAACAGCAAAGGAAATAATCAAAAAGAGTTTAAGAGACAGCTAACAGAATAGGAAAAATATTTGCAAAATATGCACCTGATAAAGGATTAACATCCAGGATATATGGAGCTCAACAAATTCAACAGCAAAATAAACAATCCAGTTAAAAAGTAGGAAAACAATCTGAATAGATATTTTCGTTTTTTTAAGATTTATTTATCTGAAAGAGTTAGAGAGAGAGGGAGAAACATAGAGACAGAGTAAGGTCTTCTATCCACTGCTTCACTCCCCAAATGGCTACAACATCCAGACCTGGGGCAGTTTGAAGCCAGAAGCCCGGGGCTTCTTCTAAAAATAGACCTACCTTATGACCTTGTTATCCCATTTCTGGGATGATATTCAAAGGAATTGAAGTCAATATATGAAATATATACATGCACTCCCATGTTTATCGCAGCACAAATCACAATATTAAAAAGAGAGAATCAACCTAAATTTCCATCAATGGATGACTGGATAAAGATAATGTGGCATATAGACCCAACGGAAATTACTCAGCCATAAAAAAGAATGAAATCCTGACAGTTCCAACAAAATCAATGGAACTGGAGATCATTATGCTAAGTGAATATGCCCTGACATGAGCAATCATAAGCCATAAATGAAATGAGCCAGGTAAAGAAAGATAAATTGGATATATTTTCTCTCATATAAAAATGTGTGGATACCACAGTAGTTGTTATATGTATATTTATGAATGTGACCGTCACTGAATTATACTCCTTAATAAGATATACTTCTTTCTTTACTTTTTGATTCTTGTCATGAATACAACATTATTTATAATATTAATATCTGTTTTCAAGAAAAGTAATATGTATTGATATGTACACAATACTTACATATGAGGAAAATATAGCAAAAATACTAAAAATTGCTTAAAAATTCTCAGCAATATGAAAGCACACTTGACAAGTATTTGGCAGATCGTAATCCATGGTAGCCCACAGTTTTATAATTGGAGTATAAACATGGTAGCTCATGGTCAGTAATGGATTTTGGGTAATTTTCAAAACAGTAATATATATTTCAAACTAAAGAGATAGTCATCTTCATTGTCACTTCTAGTGGATGGTACCCTCTTTATGTCTCTCATCAGGACATGGACAATTGTATTAGGTGGAGAGATTGATGAACAATACTAAATATAGCATTCAATTCCATCAGACAGATCAATACTTCTAAAATTTGGCTTGAGATACGTATCTCCACCTGTCTATTCTATCCTCAGTCTTTTAAATGATCTGCTCAACCCACTTACCATTATGCCAGAAACATAGCTGTGGCCTGACAGGGGCAAACATGATGAACTCTGGTATTCATCAGACCACTTCCAAATCCCTCCTTGCTATTGTTCTTTCTTCTCTTTTCTCTCTGATTACTGGTTAGCCCATGCTTTCACATTTCCCTAGAATCTGCAAATGACTGCAATCTAATTCAACTATTAGTCTTCTCTGAACTGCTGGACAGCAGACATTTTGATACACTTTTGTTTGTAGAAGTTCTCTTTAATTTTATTGTCTGTAACAGATACCATGTGCTTCTAAAATCTCTTAAAATTGTTTTAATCTACTTGTTTCTCTTTAAGTACTAAATATTATTATTTTTCAGAATGTGCAAGTCACTCAATGTAATCTCAGTGTGACCAAAGGTGTGATGAAGTAAAGACTATAATGTAACATATTCATGTAGGAAGCACATTTATTCCAAGGGAAAGACAGGTTTTATACAGGAGGCATTTGACCTAAGTTTCTCAGGATGAGTAAGAACCATCCATGCAAGAGGAAGACAAGGAATCTAGTAATTTTTAGAAAGATCAACATTTCAATAGCATAGGACATTTGGGAATTTTAAGCAGTAAATATATTTGTTATCAGAATTTGTATGCAGATGTGAAGGCATAGAAGACCTTAAGGGTTTTACCCAAGAAGATACTCTGGGCAGATGAACTTCTTATAAAGATCACTGTGATAGCAGTGCAGGAAGAGCACTGGGAGAGGAAAGTCATGGAAGTCAGAGGCAGGGGTGACTGATGCAAGTAATGATGAAAGCTTGCACCAAGGGAATGGGGTTAGAGAAATGAGATGACTGCACCAAGTAAGAATGGAGAAAAGAGATGACTGAAGAGATACTAAGAACGGAGAGTCATGAAGTCTTTGGTGACATCAGATTTGAAAACGGTGCTCTTTTTTACTTCTCTTCCAATTCCAAAATGTCTTTGGAGTTCTCTCTTCATTTTTTCATACTATAAGCTGTGCCAAAAGTGAAATCCCTGATGTTCTGCCCTTTTGTTTTTGCTTCCCCTGGGAGTCATCTGGGATGCCATAGCTTCAAGTGTATAAAACATGACTTAGTGCTCAGAGAACTGATGTCTTTGTCTCCTCATCTGACTGCTGGTTGACTATCTCAATATGTGTATGGAGTCATTTCCTAAACTAAACCTTACCATGATAAAATGGAACTCAATACCATCCCCATACACTGGCATCTCACCATTATCATTTTAAGAATCCAACCATTGTAACGTAGACTATCCACAATGGCAAAATTATGCTATTTTTGCTATTCTCTTCTCTACAAATTGTATCAACACATAATTAGGTCTTACTTGTCCTCTTATGTCCAGCCAAAATGTTTACGCATTCCCTTTTGTGTCTTTTCCCAGATTCTATACATGTAGACTGCAGAATTTTTTTCTTTTTGTCACTACAAGATTGAACTCAAACTTTCTAGGAAAGTCAACCATATTTATACAGAAGCTTGAAGAATGTTTTATTATTGGTAACAGTTGCAATTTTATAGAATATATCCTTACTAAAGTAATATTTGTATATCAAGTAAGCCAATTTGTGAGTTTTCCTTATTTTAATTATATCTTCAAGGGAACCTGTCATTTTTCTGTCACATATATTTGATAATTTTTAATTATAATTGGCGGCATTCAGTTGTTACTTGTTTTTATTTTAGTTTTTTCTCAAATAATAAACTTATAGGGGATTTACTTATATTTCATGTGATATAATCTCACTATTAGTAAATAAAGGGTACAATTATTCATCACTTGTACTGATTTTATCAACAGCACTAGTCTTTCTCAAAGTACAAATAAAGACTGTTTCCTGTTTCACAATGATTCAGTAGAAGTATGACCAGATATGAGAAATTACCAACCCCACTTTTAGTAGATGTATCCTAAATCAGAAATGTGAATACAGGAGGGTTTAAAAAATACAAATAGTAATGTGTAATGAAATTACCATTCACAGTTTCAAATCTCCCTGTAATCACTTTACAGTGGTGAGACAGTAACATTTTAACTACGAAAATAAGGAGGCAGGTATGGTTAGCAGAATTATACCTATGAAACACATAAAAATTATTCACTTTATATTACTAAAAATTTTCAGAAATGATTATTAATCCTCAAAACTTGCTTTGTACTTCTTAGCATGTAAAGTAAAATTCAACAAGTGGAAATTTGGTGAAAAGATATCTACACAGTGTCTAAAAATTCTTTAGTAATATCAAAGAGGAAAATTTTTATTTACAGTGGAGAGACCTGGAGATGTCTGTCTTAACCAAATGATCAAAATTAACATCCCTAGTAATGGAACGAACCTTACGGGATGAAATGAGAACATAACATTGTTTATGTAATATCCCTGCCAAGAATACATAAACTGTATCCAATCAAGAGGAACTATCGCCAGTGCCACGGCTCACTAGGCTAATCCTCCGCCTTGTGGCGCTGGCACACCGGGTTCTAATCCCGGTCGGGGCGCCGGATTCTGTCCCGGTTGCCCCTCTTCCAGGCCAGCCCTCTGCTGTGGCCAGGGAGTACAGTGGAGGATGGCCCAAGTGCTTGGGCTCTGCACCCGCATGGGAGACCAGGAGAAGCACCTGGCTCCTGCCATCGGATCAGCGCGGTGCGCTGGCCGCAGCGCGCCGGCTGCGGCGGTCATTGGAGGGTGAACCAACGGCAAAGGAAGACCTTTGTCTCTGTCTCTCTCTCTCTCACTGTCCACTCTGCCTGTCAAAAAAAAAAAAAAAAAAAAGGAACTATCAAAGACACTCAAATTGAGCAAGATTTATGAAATAGCTTGCCTACCTTTTAAAAATGCTCAGGTCATGAAAGACAACGAGAGGCTGATGCATTGCTCATGTGAAAAGACACAACACTAACTGCAGTCTGTGATCCAGGACTAGATACTGGGAAATCCTGGACTTCCTGGACTTGGGCAACATAACTAGTTTTAAGAAATCAGAACACTGGGCAGCAGGTTAAAAACCCCAGGCTGCAGCACCATGTCCCATAAGGGTGCCGGTTTGAATCCCAGCTGCTCCACTTCAGATTCAGCTATCTGCTGTGGCCTGGGAAAGCAGTGGAGGATGGCTCAAGTCTTTGGACCACTGAACCTGCGTGGGAAACCCAGAAGAAGCTCCTGGCTCCTGGCTTCAGATCAGCTCAACTTTGGCCATTGCAGTCACTTGGGGAGTAAACCAGCAGATGGAAGACCTCCCTCTCTCTCTCTCTCTCTGACTCTTCCTCTCTCTGTGACTCTGTCTTACAAATAAATAAAATAAATCTTATAAAAAAAGATCAGGACATTGAGGAACTTTGAATATGAATTTTGGAATAGATAGGAATAACAGAACAATGTTAAGTTTCCTAATTTTAAGTAATTATGTAAATGGATATTTTTGTTGTTAATATTCTATAAAGTATTTAGTGTAAAAGACCATGTCTACATTTTATTTTCAAATGGTTCTGAAAAGTATGTGTGTGTGAAGAGAAAAAGGCTGAGAGAGAGAGAAAGATAGATTGAGGTAATAAGCAACATGTAAGCAAAACAAGGATTCTTGGATTATTCTTGAAATTTTATAAATTTGTACTTATATCAAAATTTAAAAATTACATAAAAATAACTGTCTCAAAGTTCTAGCATTAGAAAGCTTTCACATTCAAACATTATAGAACTTGATGAAAAAATCTTGACATGTTTTAGAAACTTGAAATGGGTTACAGTTTAGTAAAAGAATTTATCTTCATTGTAAAACTGAAACAGTAAAGAAGACTTTTATTTTTCTTTCTAAAACGCTGAGCCATTTCCAATGTTGTGGTGGATATTTTCACAATTCTGAATAATATTCTTACATTTTCCTTTTCAAATCTATCAAACCAAACACTAATGACATACTTTCTGCTATTGCAGATTAAGATTTGGCTGAAGGCCGGCGCCACGGCTCACTAGGCTAATCCTCCGCCTACAGCGCCGGCACACCGGGTTCTAGTCCCGGTTGGGGCACCAGATTCTGTCCCGGTTGCCCCTCTTCCAGGCCAGCCCTCTGCTATGGTCCGGGAGTGCAGTGGAGGATGGCCCAAGTGCTTGGGCCCTGCACCAGCAAGGGAGAACAGGAGAAGCACCTGGCTCCTGCCATCGGATCAGCGTGATGCACCAGCCGCAGTGCACTGGCCACGGCGGCCATTGGAGGGTGAACCAACGGCAAAAAGGAAGACCTTTGTCTCTGTCTCTCTCTCTCACTGTCCATTCTGCCTGTCAAAAAAAAAAAAAAAAAAAAAAAAAGAGAGAGATTTGGCTGAAGTACATCTTCCCTTCTCCGTCACATAGTGATGCCTTTATTGTATTCTACTGATAATCTGTTATGAAAATATATTGTTCTGCTATTATTATTCATTTTATGCACATTATCTCTTGACCCTTTTCTTTGTGAAATAACAGTATTCACAAACCGTACTTCTCTCTTTCTGGCCACCTTCTAACTTCTTTCAACATTGTATAGGTTCTTCTACTTCAAAGTTGAATGATAAAATTTATATTATATTGCATAAACATCACTAGATCCTTTGCACCTTGTATACAGATTTCATCTAAAAGCTAATGTTTGAACAGCAGCTGCCTTCTCATGATTATCAGGACAGTTTAGGTACAGTTAAGAAGTTCTTTCTGGTTCTACAGCTATATCTCCAGAGTTCAAGGCATGCTCAAGGATCACTCCTACCCAAAACTGTACCTGTGACTCAAACCTGTGTTGAATTCCAGTTGCTCCATATTGTGTTACGATTACACCTTTTTACATAGTTTTCTCCTCCAGATTGCCTGTGTGTATGTGTGCTTACATATGCACACTGTGTGGGGGGTGCTGTGTTTTGAAAATGGGGGAAGAAAATTTATCTGTGCCTTATTGCTTCTGACCCATTGATTTTATTGAAATTCATTTTTTTAAAAGAACACTGCCTTTTTACTATTTTGAGTTTCTAGTTTACCTATATTTTACTTGTATTTTTTACTTTAATGTAATTGCAAGTACTTTTGAATTTTCGATGATTTTTTTTCTGTATTACTCTGCCTCTACCCTCACTTTCAACCAAAGACCTCTTTCCATCAGGTTGCTCCTTTGTGGATTGTTCCTGTTCAGAGAACCATGAGGTGACTGAGATTTCCCTTCACTGCTTTTCATAATCTGTGATTCCCAAATCTTTGGCTACTTTTAAAATTTTACTTATTCATTTTTATTATAAACATTATAAATGATGTAAGAGTTTATGATAGGCAACTTTTATGAACCATTGAAAATATTTCAATGAAAATAAAATGTCTTTCTTATTTTATTGATAGTATTGCTGGCTGCTAGATTTTAGATTTAAAGCTACTGTCTCTTAGACTATAAATTCAATTTTCCATGTATGCTAGTCTGCAAATACTGCTAAAGAGAAATTATGCTGATATGATTTTTATTCTTTGGTGGTGACCAACTTTTATCTCTTTGCTTATTTAAAAAATATTAGAGATTTTTCATCCACTAGTTCACTCCCCAAATGCCTGCAAAGACCAGGCCAAGGAAGGAGCTGGGTATTCCATCCAACTCCCACAAGGGTGGTTGTCAGGGACCCAAGTAATTGGGTCATCTTATGCAGCCTCCCAGGTGCATTAATAGGAAGCTGGGTTAGAGCAGAGACAGGACTTTGTCCCATGCAATCTAATATGGGAAGTGAGTGTCCCAAGTGGTGGCTTAACTCTTTGTGCTATAACACCTGCCCCTGTTGGTTTAATAATATGTGTTCTCTAGTAGTACAGTGCTGTTCCTCCGTAAGTTACTTTTGTCAGTTTTTTTGTTTGTTTTATTTAGCAGGCCACTTGAATCTAAACATCACGCTTTTCTTAACTGATAGGAAATGTTACTCAGTTATTTTATGGAGAGTCTCCTCTTCTGTCTTTCCTATTTCTGCAATCCTATGATTGAATCTTGGAACTCCTGGAATGACCCTCTTTACCTCTTATACTTTCTTTCTTGATTGTATTTTGAAAAAAAAAATCTTGATTTCAATTTCCTCTTGATTGTAGCTTTATTTTTGAATTTCAGCTAGCATATTTTTAATTACCAAGTGTTCTCTGCTGTTATTGTTCCTTCTTCATTACATATTGTTCTGGTTTGGAACATGCACTATCTCCTGAAAACACTCTATGAATGTGAATTATATTTTAAAAATATTTTTCATTTTCATTTTCTCTTCTAGGGTAAGATGTTCCTTCTTGATCTTTGTCACTTCTTATGCTTTCTTCAATATGTTGGTTTTTAAAGGATTATCATGTTTATAAATTTAAGCAATAAATAAGCTGACTGGAGGTGTGTGTACATGGATAAATAGATGGAAAACCAACCTTTATATTGGGAAATTTTTCACAAGCTCGAAGCATCAGTTATTTCTAAAGTTTGATTTGTTTGCATTGCTTATTGTTCAAAGTACTCCCCTTCCCCAAATTACCAAATTAAGAGTATATATCTGGCCACTAGATGTTTTATTTATTTTAGTGGAGTACCAAAAAGATGGGGTAAAGGTCACATGCAGAAATTCATATTCACATTTCATTTGTTCACTTATGAACCCACAAATTATATTGATATTCTAAAATTATTTTGAGTGTTACAGACGGTGCCCAACATGCTAGGGAATATAGTAGTTAACAAAACAGAAAGATTTCATGGTTTTGTGAAAGTTACTTACTTTTATGAAAGATACATTGAAAGAAATAATACATAAGAAAATAGTGTCCTGGATATTATGAATAAAATTAGAGTAGAATAGATTAGATAGTGATGGGATTGGGGGAGAGGAAGAGACTGTTCTTATTTAGATAAAGTGGCACATGAAGACCTCTTTGATAATGTGGCAATTTGGGGGGGAATCGAGCAAGATGAGGTAAGAACACATGGAAATATTAAAGGGAATATGCTGTAAGTAGTGGGATCAGGAGTATATGGCAAGCTGTAATCATTCCTGAAGGAATTCTAGCTTTGTCTCATTCTTTACTCTCTGGTATTCTGCAGGCACACTGGCTTCCTGCATACGTTAGGGACTCTTTGAACATGTCCTGAATGGTGGCTCTCACCACCCAACTTCATCCAATACCATCATCTTCCTGCCTGTGTTCAAGAAACTTGTTGCAAATTTTCCAGCTGATTAATGAACTCACTCGATTTTTTTCTTCATTACCTTGAAACTTTAAATTATAATGTGTTCCTTTTAGCAGGCATGTGAGACACGCAGAACATAAATGAGTAGACCTAGGTTGCTATCATCTTGAATTAAAAGCCAAAAAAAAAAAGCAAAAACAGAACACTCTTCTGAAAATTACCTCTTAAACTTTCTTTAAATCAATTATAACATTACAGTACAAAATGAAACAAAACAAAAATGATAGCTTTTTCACACAGATCTAAACGAGCTCAAGGGCATTGGAATATTTTAATAGTAATGCTAAGACAAAGATCTGTGGGTCATTGTGCTATTTTCACATAAACAGGAAAATAACAAGAATGAAAGTTAGCATACAGAATCAACAGTTGTTCATACTACCAGCAAGAAAACAAAACCAGAACTGTTAAAAAAAAAAAAGGAAGAAATTCTATCTGAATGATACTTTCCTGATGAAATTAGCCCAAGGCTATGCTTCATATATTAATTTTTATTCTTCAATACTATTATTAAACATCCAAAACATGTATGATTAAATTAATCAAAATCAATAAAATAAACAGAAGTTACAAAAAATAGCAAAGCTCATTAAATTTTATTTCTGGGGCAGTAATCAAGAAAACATTTGTCAAACTAAATTGTAAGCGGAAAAAGGAAAAACATTAAATATTAAATTTTGAGCCGGCGCCGCGGCTCACTAGGCTAATCCTCCGCCTAGCGGCGCCGGCACACCGGGTTCTAGTCCCGGTCGGGGTGCCGGATTCTGTCCCGGTTGCCCCTCTTCCAGGCCAGCCCTCTGCTGTGGCCAGGGAGTGCAGTGGAGGATGGCCCAGGTGCTTGGGCCCTGCACCCCATGGGAGACCAGGAAAAGCACCTGGCTCCTGGCTCCTGCCATCGGATCAGCGCGGTGTGCCGGCCGCAGCGCGCCGGCCGCGGCGGCCATTGGAGGGTGAACCAACGGCAAAGGAAGACCTTTCTCTCTGTCTCTCTCTCACTGTCCACTCTGCCTGTCAAAAAAAAAAAAAAAAAAAAAAATATTAAATTTTGATTCTATGAGCTATTTTAAATATTGTTTAGCTTTGCCAGAGCAACCAGTAACAGTTCTCAGGCATTGTTCTTGTCAACTATAAGACAAGCAGAGTCCTTAAATCCCTGTTCATAGTTCATCTTATCTAAGTTCTCAGTGGTTTGCACAAGTTCATGCGAAGTTAGGAACAGATGGAAATATAAAGTGAGCCCTTAGATATTACATATTTGTTCTATTTTTATTTTATTTTATTTTATTTTATTTTATTTTATTTTATTTTTGACAGGCAGAGTGGACAGTGAGAGAGACAGAGACAGAGACAAAGGTCTTCCTTTGCCATTGGTTCACCCTCCAATGGCCGCCGCACCGCGCTGATCCGATGGCAGGAGCCAGGTGCTTTTCCTGGTCTCCCATGGGGTGCAGGGCCCAAGCACTTGGGCCATCCTCCACTGCACTTCCCTGGCCACAGCAGAGAGCTGGCCTGGAAGAGGGGCAACTGGACAGAATCCGGCGCCCCGACTGGGACTAGAACCTGGTGTGCCAGCACTGCAAGGCGGAGGATTAGCCTAGTGAGCGTGGCGCCGGCCTACATATTTGTTCTTCAATTGTATCATAACATCAAAACATTCACTTGAAAGTAAAGAATATTTCCTACATTTGAAGTATGCCTGACACCTCCCCAGAACTGCAACTGCAGAGACAGTGATGAAATCTGCAGCAAGAGCTATATTATGTAAGGCTGACTTGCACTTAGAAATTACAAGACTCTTCAGAAGAAATACTGACATAGGCATTCAGGAAATGGTTTCTTCAGTTTTCTTCCAGGGCTAGAGAAAACAATCTTTGTGTGACTCTAAGAACATCAAAGCTTTAAATCAAGGTGTTTTATAATTGGAGATGGTTTTGTAAAAGCACAGACAGACCTTAAACTTCAGTTTTATGACACTTGGCAGTCTGACAATCAAACTCCAATACGTCTGTTTGACAACACCTAAAAGATATTAATAACTTGCTGTACAATTAATTTTTGACATAATACTAAGCTGTTTACTAATCTCTTCAATCAACAAAAATTTATTCAGCTCTTCATATATACCAACCATTGCTTCTGAGACCTGGAAATACAGTAACAAATAAAACTCAAGATTCCCTATCGTTTTTTAGTACTTAAAGCCCATTGGGTACTTGTTTCATGATGTTCATACCCTACTACTGAAACAGACACTAATCTAATAAATATGCAATATAATTATAATGTGTCATAAAAGAGAGGCAGAATGTTTCTATAAAAGTGTGTAATAGGGGCCTGGCAATGCAGCTCAGTGGGTTAAGCTCCCACCTGCTATTCCTGGTTGACCCACTTATGATCCAGTTCCTTTTTAATTAGCCTGGGAGAGTAATAGAAGATGGCCCAAGTTCTTGGGTCCTGCCATACACATGAGAGACTGGACGGAATTCCAGGCTTCTGGTTTTGACCAGTACCAGGCATTATATTTCTTTTTTTTTTTTTTTTTTTTTTTGACAGGCAGAGTGGACAGTGAGAGAGAGAGACAGAGAGAAAGGTCTTCCTTTGCCATTGGTTCACCCTCCAATGGCCGCCGCGGCCGGCGCGCTGCGGTCGGTGCACCGCGCTGATCCGATGGCAGGAGCCAGGAGCCAGGTGCTTTTCCTGGTCTCCCATGGGGTGCAGGGCCCAAGCACCTGGGCCATCCTCCACTGCACTCCCTGGCCACAGCAGAGGGCTGGCCTGGAAGAGGGGCAACCGGGACAGAATCCGGCGCCCCGACCGGGACTAGAACCCGGTGTGCCGGCGCCGCTAGGCGGAGGATTAGCCTATTGAGCCGCGGCGCCGGCCATTATATTTCATTTTTAAAAGTTGATTCTCCCCCTCTCCCTTCTTGTCTGGGGTTGTTGAACACTAGATGCATCCTATTCCAGGAAATACTCTTGCTTCCTCTTTCCACTGTTTGGGCAAATTTTCCTTTGACCATAGTTTAAGTTTCTTTTTCTCCAAGAAGACTGCACTGACTCCTAAAATCCAGAGTAGCTTCCTTAAAGGTGATTCCCATTGCATCATACAGTCTGTGGCCATTAATTAATTTTAATAGCTCATATAATTGTATGTGTCTCCCTCCCAGCTGTAAGTGCCGTGGAAGCAGGAACTTTGTCTATCTCACCACATTTTATAATAGGTACCTACAGTTAATGATCGTCATAGAACTGAAAAAGTATTTTCCAAGTAAAGAAATACATTAATGTATAACTATTTTACAAGATGAAAACTACTACTATTATTGAAATGTCTGCCTATTTTTAAAATAACATGGCATGTCAGAGGTTCGGTTTAAGTTCATCTGTTTATGTGACTCCCGTTTGGGTCTGCTTTGCCAGTGACTGTCCATTATGCCTCTTGTTTGATCAGCACTCTGGAAAGGTGGTTGTTTATGCCCATGCAATTAATTTAAAGATTTAATCTTATGACTCAAAGTGTGTGTAATGTTTTAACTCACAGGGAGATATTCCACATTTTCCTTTAACTTTAATTTAATAAATATAAATTTCCAAAGTACAACTTTTGGATTATAGCGGCTTTTCCCCTCCATAACCACCATCCTATCTGCAACGATCCCATCTCCAACTCCCTCTCCCATCCCATTTTTCATCAAGATTCATTTTCAATTAACTTTATATACAGAAGATCAATTAAGTATATACTAAATAAAGATATCAACAGTTTGCACTCACACAGAAACAGAAAGTATAAAGTACTATTTGAGTACTAGTTATACTGTTAATCCACAATAGAACAACACATTAAGGACAGAGATCCTACATGGGGAGTAAGTGCACAGTGACTCCTGTTGTTCATTTAACAACTGACACTTTTATTTATGACGTCAGTAATCACCAGAGGCTCCTGTCATGAGTTGCCAAGGCTATGGAAGCCTCTTGAGTTCGCCAACTCCAATCTTATTTAGAAAAGTCCACAAAGTGGAAGTTCTCTCCTCCCTTCATAGAAAGGTACCTCCTTCTTTGATGGACCGTTCTTTCAGCTGGGATCAAAGATCTTTCATTTAAGTCATTTTTTCTAGTGTCTTCGCTTTCCATGCCTTAAATACTCTAATGGGCTTTTTAGCCAGATCCGAATGCCTTAAGGGCTGATTCTGAGGCCAGAGTGCTGTTTAGGGCATCTGCCATTCTATGACTCCACCACGTATCCCACTTCCCATGTTGGATTTTTCTCCTTTTTAATTCTATCAGTATTAGCACTAGTCTTGTTTATGTGATCTCTTTGACTCTTAATACTATCATTATGATCAATTGTGAACTGAAATTGATCACTTTGACTAGTAAGATGGCATTGGTACATGCCACCTTGGTGGAATTGAATTGGAATCCCCTGGCACATTTCTAACTCTACCATTAGGGGTAAGTCTGACTGAGCATGTGCTGAACTGTACATCTCCTCCCTCTCTTATTCCCACTCTTATATTTAACAGGGATCAGTTGAATATAAATATATATTTCAGTTAAATTTAAATGACTAAGAATAATTGTGTGGTAATTAAAGAGTTCAACCAATGGTATTAAGTAGAACAAAAAAATACTAAAAGGAATAAAATAGTAAGTTGTTCCTCCACAGTCTAGACAAGGGCTGATCAAGTCACTGTTTCTCCTAATGTCCGTTTCACTTCTACAGGTTTCCTTTTAGGTGCTCAGTTAGTTGTCACTGATCAGAGAACATATGATATTGGTCCCTTTGGGACTGGCTTATTTCACTCAGCATGACGTTTTCCAGATTATTCCATTTTGTTGCAAATGACTGGATTTCATTGTTTTTCACTGCTGTATAGTATTCTATAGAGTACATGTCCCATAATTTCTTTGTCCAGTATTCTGTTGATGGGCATTTAGGTTGATTCCATGTCTTAGCTATTGTCAATTGAGCTGCAATAAACACTGAGGTGCAGACAGTTCTTTTATTTGCCAATTTAAATTCCTTTGGGTAAATTCCAAGGAGTGGGATGGCTGGGTCACGTGGTAGGGCTATATTCAGGTTTCTGAGGAATCTCCAGACAGACTTCCACAGCAGATTTACCAGTTTGCATTCCCACCAACAGTGGGTTAGTGTTCCTTTTTCCTCCAACATCCTCCCAGCATCTGTTGTTAGTTGATTTCTGTATGTAAGCCATTCTAACCGGGGTGAGGTGAACCATCATTGCGGCTTTGATTTGCATTTCCCTAATGGCTAGTGATCATGAACATATTTTCATGTGTCTGTTGGCCACTTCGGTTTCCTCTTTTGAAAAATGTCTATTTAGGTCCTTGGCCCATCTCTTAAGTGGGTTGTTTGTCTGCTGTTGTGGAGTTTCTTGATCTCTTTGTAGATTCTGGTTATTAATCCTTTATCGATTGCATAACTTGCAAATATTTTTTCCCATTTTATCAGGTGCCTCTTCATTTTCCTGTTTCTTTTGCAGTATACAAAATTCTCAATTTGATGAAATCCCAATTGTTTATTCTGGCTTTTCTGCCTGTGCCTCTGAGGTTTTTTTCAAGAAGCCTTTGCCTATGCCTATATCTTGCAGGGTTTCTCAGATGTTCTCTAATAATTTGATGATGTCAGGTAGTAGGTTTAGATATTTAATCTATGCTGAGTTTATTTTTGTGCAAGGTGTAAGGTAGGGGTCTTGCTTCTTTCTTCTGCACGTGGAAATCAAGTTTTCCCAGCACCATTTGTTGAATAGACTGTCCTTGCTACAGGAATTTGTTTCAGATCCTTGATCAAATATAAGTTGGCTGCAGATGTTTGGATTGATTTCTGGTGTTTCTATTCTGTTCCATTGGTCTATCCATCTGTTTCTGTACCAGCACCAGGCTGTTTTGAATACAACTGCCCTGTAGTATGTCCTGAAATCTGGTATTGTGATGCTTCGGCTTTCTTTTGTTGTACAAGATTGCTTTAGTTCGCCGGCTAATCCTCTGGCTGTAGCACCAGCACCCTGAGTTCTAGTCCCAGTTGGGGGGTGCCAGATTCTGTCCCAGTTGCTCCTCTTCCAGTCCAGCTCTCTGATGTGGCCTGGGAGTGCAGTGGAGGATGGCCCAGGTCCTTGGTCCCTGCACCCGAATGGGAGACCAGGAGGAAGCCACTGGCTCCTGGCTTCGGATCAGTGAAGCAAGCCGGCCGCAATGTGCCGGCTGTAGTGGCCACTTTGGGGGTGAACCAATGGAAAAAGGAAGACCTTTCCCTCTGTCTCTCTAACTCTGCCTGTCAAAAAAAAAAAAAAAGATTGCTTTGGCTATTTGAGGTCTCCTGCGTTTCCATATGAATTTCAGCATCATTTTTTCCAGATCTGAGAAGAATGTCTTTGGTATTTTGATTGGTATCTCATTGAATCTATAAATTGCTTTTAGGAGAATGGACATTTTGATGATGTTGATTCTTCCAATCCATGAGCATGGAAGATTTTTCCATTTGTTGGTATCCTCTTCTATTTCTTTCTTTATTGTTTGGTAATTCTCATTGTAGAGATATTTGATAACCCTGGTTAAGTTTATTCCAAGGTATTTGATTGTTTTTGTAGCTATTGTGAATGGGATTGATCTTAGAAGTTCTTTCTCAGACATGGCATTGCCTGTGTATACAAAGGCTATTGATTTTTCTACAGTGATTTTGTATCCTGCTACTTTGCCAAACTCTTCTATGAGTTCCAATAGTCTCTTAGTAGAGTTCTTTGGGTCCCCTAAATAAAGAATCATATCATCTGCAAATAGGGATAGTTTGACTTCTTCCTTCCCAATTTGTATCCATTTAATTTCTTTTTCTTGCCTCATGGCTCTGGCTAAAACTTCCAGAACTATATTGAATAGCAATGGTGAGAGTGGGCATCCCTGTCTGGACCAGATGTCAGTGGAAATGCTTCCAACTTTTCCACATTCAATAGGATGCTGGCCATGGGTTTTTCATAAATTGCTTTGATTGTATTGAGGAATGTTCCTTCTATACCCAATTTGCTTAGTTTTCATCATGAAAGTGTGTTGTATTTTGTCAAATGCTTTCTCTGCATCTATTGAGCTAATTATATGGTTTTTCTTCTGCAGTTTGTTAATGTGGTGAATCACATTGTTTGATTTGCAAACATTGACCCATCCCTGCATACCAGGATATATCCCACTTGGTCTGGGTGGATGAGCTTTCTGATGTGTTGTTGCATTCTATTGGCCAGAATTTTATTGAGGATTTTTGCATCTATGTTCATCAGGGATATTGGTCTGTAATTCTCTTTCAGTGCTGCATCTTTTTAAGGTTTAGGAATTAAGGTGATGCTGGCTTCACAGAAAGAATCTGGGAGGATTCCCTCTTTTTCAATTGTTCTGAATAGTTTGAGAAGAATTTGAGTTAGATCTTTAAATGTCTGGTAGAATTCAGCAGTGAATCCATCCGGTCCGGGGCTTTTCTTTTTTGGGAGGGACTTTATTACTGATTCAATTTTTGTCTCACTTATGGGTCTGTTTAGGTTTTCGATGTCTTCCTGGTTCAATTTAGGTAGGTTGCATGTGTCCAGGAATCTATCCATTTCTGATAGATTTCCCTGTTTGCTGACATACAACTCTTTGTAGTAATTTCTGATCACTCCCTGTTTCTGTAGTGTCTGTTGTTACATTCCCTTTTTTATCTCTGATTTTATTGATTTGGGTCTTTTTTTAGTTGGGCCAATGGTTTGTCATTTTTGTTTATTTTTTCAAAACACCAACACTTCACTTTGTTGATCTTTTGTAATTTTTGATTCAATTCTGTTGACCTCTTCTCTAATTTTAATTATTTCTCTTCTCCTACTAGATTTGTGTCTGGTTTGCTGCAGTTTTTTCTAGATCCTTTAGATGCATTGAAAGCTCATTTATTTGGTGCCTTTCCAATTTCTTGAGGTAGGCATGTATTGCTATAAACTTTCCTCTTAACACTGCTTTTGCTATATCCCATAGGTTTTGATATGTTGTTATCATCCTCATTTACTTCCTGAAAGTTTTTGATTTCTCTTTTGATTTCTTCTATGACCCATTGTTCATTCAGGAGCAAGGTTCTCAGTCTCCATGTGTTTGCATATGCTCTAGGGAATCCCAAGTTGCTACTTTCCAGCTTCATCCCATGATGGTCTGAGAAGATGCATGATATGATTTTTTTTTGAATTTGCTGAGACTTGCTTTATGGCCTAGCATGTGGTCAGTCATAGAGTAGGTTCCATGTACTGCTGAGGAGAATGTGTATTCTTTGAGTATAGGATGAAAGTTGTGTAGATATCTGTTAGATCCATTTGGGCTATAGTGTCGTTTAAATCTGCTGTTTCCTTGTTGATTTTCTGTCTGGTTGATCTATTTCTAAAAGTGGAGTATTGAAGTCCTCCAATGCTATTGTTTTAGAGTCTAAGACTCCCTTTAAGTTCTTTAACATATCTTTTAAATAAACCGGTGCCCTGTAATTAGTTGCATATAGGTTTATAATAGTTACATCCTGTTTAATTGATCCCTTAATCATTATATAGTGCCCCTCTTTGTCTCTCTTAACAGTTTCTGTGTTAAAGTTTATTTTGTCTGATATTAAGGTGGCTACGCCAGCTCTTTTTTGGTTTCTGTTGGCATGGAATATCTTTTTCCAACCTTTCAGTTTCACTCTGCATGCATTTTTGTTGGAAAGATGTGTTTCTTGTAAGCAGCAAAAAGGGTTTTTTTTTTTTAATCCATTCAGCCAGTCTGTGCCTTTTAACTGGAGAGTTGAGGCTGTTTACATTCAATGTGACGATTGATAAGTAATGACTTTTCCTTGCCATTTTTCCCAAAGATATTTCTAATATATGCTTTGAACTTTCTGTGATCTTTTACTGGGAGGTTTTCTTCCTTAACCTTCTTTCATATTGATGGCCGTGTTTCTGTGTTTCTGTGTGTAACACATCTTTAAGCATCTTTTGCAGGGCTGGACGAGTGGTGACAAATTCTTTCAGTTTCTGTTTGCTATGAAAGGTCTTTATTTCACCTTCATTCACAAATGAGAGCTTTTCAGGATATAATATTCTGGGCTGGCAGTTTTTTTCTCTTAGTACTTGTGCTACACCTCGCCATTCCCTCCTAGCTTGTACGGTTTCTGATGAGAAGTCAGCTGTGAGTCTAATTGGAGAACCTCTGAGAGTAATCTGACATTTCTCTCTTGCACATTTTAGAATCTTTTCTTTATGTTTCACTGTGGTAAGTTTGATTACAATGTGTCGTGATGAGGATCTTTTTTGGTCATGTTTATTGGGAGTTCTATGTGATTCCTGTACTTGGATGTATCTTTCCTTCTCCAAACCTGGGAAGTTTTCTGCTAGTATCTCACTAAAAAGGCCTTGTAATTGTTTCTCTCTTTCCATGCCTTCAGGGACTCCTAGAACCCGAATGTTGTTTTTTTTTTTTTTTTTTTTTTTTTAATAGTATCCTGTAGATCCCCAACAGTATATTTTAGATTTCTAATTTCTTCTTCTTTTCTTTGGTATGAGTATATGCTTCCATTTTTTGTTGTTGTTGTTGTTGTTGTTGTTGTTGTTTTGACAGGCAGAGTTAGACAGTGAGAGAGAGAGAGACAGAGAGAAAGGTCTTCCTTCCATTCGTTCACCTCCCAAATGGCTTCTATGGCTGGTGCACTGCACGGATCCGAAGCCAGGAGCCAGGTGCTTCCTCCTGGTCTCCCATGCAGGTGCAGGGCCCAAGAACTTGGACCATCCTCCACTGCCTTCCTGGTCCACAGCAGATAGCTAGAATGGAAGAGGAGCAACTGGGACAGAATCCGGCACCCCAACCAGGACTAGAACCTGGGGTGCTGGTGCCACAAGCAGAGGATTAGCCTAGTGTGCCCCAGTGCCAGCCCCTGTGTTCTGGCTTCTAAGTCCGATATTCTCTCTTCTACCTCACTAATTCTGTTTTTAAGGCTCTCAAATGTGTTTTTCATTTGTTCTATTGAATTCTTCATTTCATTTTTATTTCTCTTTAATATCTCAATTTCATGTTCTAATCAACTCCCCATTTCATTTTGATTCCTCCTTAAGATTTCATTTTCATGAGAGATTTTCTGTCCTGTCCTGTATGGATTTCTGTAGTTCATGCATTTGTTTTTAATAACTTCTAAATGTTCTTATCATAAATTTTTTAAATTCCTTATCTTGCATTTCTTCTATCTCATCATCTTCATAATCTTGTATTGGAGTGTCATGTTCATTTGGGAGCGTCATGATGTCTTCCTTGTTCTTGTTTCTTTGGTTTTTGTGTTTGCTGTTTGGCATTGTGGAGAAATTCTTTGGTTTCTTCCTTTTTTTTTTTTTTTTTTTTTGCTTGCTGTGGTGGCTTTTCTCATATTATGACTGTAGATTAAGTGGACTATCTGCTTTTGGTGACTCTCTAGGGGGGCTTGTAGCAGGTGTAGCTAGAGAGCTCTGTTCAGTTCTTCAGGGTTAAGGGTGTGCCAAAGGTGATGCACCCAGGTTTGGCATGGTAAATTTTCTCTCTCTCTTTTTTATTCAGAAGGGAAGTAATTCCACTCAGCTGAGCTCTTCTCCTCAATGGCAATCAGTGCCTGAGTGCTAATCCCAGTGGGTATAATATTAGTCTGCTCTGTCCCAAGGACCACACAAAGGATCTGTGTGGTCCTCAGTATAAGCTCAGATTCCCCAGCAATGTCCCTCATCGGGTAGCCAAGGCTACCGAGTTTGTGGCATCTCCCACCGAGACTACTCACATCTCAGCCACACCGTGAGTTCTCCCACACACCCTAATTTTTTTTTTTCACAGTCCTGGTTCATAAGCTCCACACATTCACTAGGTCTTAGTCTCCTGTTATTACTCCCCACCAGATTCAGGTTTTTCTGCTTGGCTGAAGATGGGCACAGCTCTGAACTGGCACAGCTGTTACATATGTCCAAAATGGTGCCTGCTCTTTTGTCTCGCTCACCTTTGTAAAGTGTGTGGAGAGAGAGAATCGTGTCCATACCATCCTCTTCACTTTTTTTCTCTCCTCTAGTTAGGCTGGTGTACTTTTCCCCATGGGGACTCAAGCCTCATTCCCTCTAGGTTCTTCCTGCCGCCTTTCCACCAGTGTCTCGGACTACTGCAGTTTTTCATCTCATCTCTCCCTCCAGCACTGGTGCAGAGCCTCTCGGCAGCTGGGGTCCCAAGCCATGGGTGCCTGTGCCCTCCACATAGGTCCACCAAGTCTCTCTACTTACGGAAGAGTTTCCTCTGCCGTTTTTTCCCTAATTCTTCCCTGAGACTACACTATCTTCACTTTTATTAATCCATCTTCTCCTAGACTATCGGTAAGCTCCCTCCCTATGCCACCATCTTGGCTCCTCCGTTGATATTCCACCTTTTCTTATGACATACTAGGGCCGTTGCTCTGCTGTAGTTACTTTCCCATGATATACGATTGTGCCAATAGCCGAAATATAGTGGCAGAGTCCACAGGGCCTGCTTCAGTGCAGGAGGCAGATTTTATTCATACGAGTTACCAATCAAGATATGAAATACCAGGCTTTTATTTGCTATAAAATTCACTACAACAATGAATGACTGTGAATAAATATTTATGATGAGAGAAATAAACTACAGTATGTGAGTTACCCATTAAAGAATATTCTGTCTGGGAAAAATCTATAAGCAGCATCAGAAAATCATTAGTTCGATGGCTGCTTTAAGAAATGATATATCAATCTCTTTTCCCAAATGCCAGGAAAGTAGAATTTTTGCATTGCATTTATTCAATCATGATTCACTGTGTATTTTGCCCATTGATATATTTTTACTCCTCATTGATGCTGTTAGCTTTTACCACAGAAAGTAGGTTCAAGTAGTTGATCACTGTACAACAATACGCCATTTTGTACTTAAGCAATTTACCTAATCAAGTCAACATAATCAAGCCCAGTGTGGGGAGATGGTCTGAGGTTAGCAGGGGAGTAAACAAACTTGCAAGATCAAAAACGAAGAAAAGTCAAGAGTCTCACACAGTGATACAGAGGCACGGGTAATCAAAGATAAAATAAACAAATGCGATTACCTCAAATTGAAAAGTTTCTTTACAGCAAAGGAAACAGTCAGGAAAGTGAAGAGGCAACCAACAGAATGGGAGACATTATTCACAAACTAAACAGCAGATAAAGGATTAACAACTAGAATCTATAAAATGATAAAGAAACACCACAGAATCAAAACAAACAACCCAATAAAAAGATGGGTCAAGGACCTTAACAGACATTTTTCAAAAGAGGAAATCCAAATGGCCAACAAACACAAGAAAAAATGCTCAGGATCCCTAGCCATCAGGGCAATGCAGATCAAAACCACAATGAGGATTCACCTCACTCCAGTTAGATTGGCTTACATACAGAAATCAACCAACAACAGATGCTGGTGAGGATGTGGGGAAAAAGGGACACTAATCCACTGTTGGTGGGAATACAAACTGGTAAAGCCACTATGGAAGACAGTTTGGAGAGTTCTCAGAAACCTGAATGTAGCACTACCACAGGACCCAGCTTTCCCACTCCTTGGAATTTACCCAAATGGAATTAAAGGGGAGGAAAAAAAGAGCCATTTGCACCTCAATATTTGTTGCAGCTCAATTCACAATAGCTAAGACATGGAAGCAACCTAAATGTCCATCAGTGGATGACTGGATAAAAAAACTATGGGATATGTACTCTATGGAACACTATACAGCAGTAAAAAAAAAAAAAAAAAAAACAAAAAAAAAAAACAATGAAATCCGGGCATTTACAATAAAGTGGAGGAAGCTGGAAAATATCATGCTGAGTGAAATAAGCCAGTCCAAAAGGGACAAATATCATATGTTCTCCCTGACCGATGGCAACTAAATGAGCATTTAAAATGATACCCATTGAAGTGAAATGGACACTATGAGAGACAATGACATGATCAGCCCTTGTTTAGACTGTTGAGGAAAAACTTATTATTTTATTCCTTTTAGTATTTTTTGTTGTTGTTGTTGTTGTTGCTTGGTTTGTCCTACTTTGTTGAACTCTGTAATCAATGCACAATCATTCTTAGGCATTTAAAAATTAACAGAAAAGTGATCTCTGTTAAACATAGGAGTGGGAATAAGAGAGGGAGGAGATTTGTAGCTCGGCACAGGCTCACTCAGACTTACCTCCAATGGTGGAACTAGAAATGTGCCAGGGGATTTCAACTCAATCTTATCAAGGAGGCATGTACCAATGCCAGCGCACTTGGTAAAGCATAAGTACACAATTGATCAAAAAAGATAGGGTAAGTGTTGAAGAGACTTTACAAACAAGACCAGTGTAAGTAAATAATGAAGGATCGAATTAAAAGGGAGAGAATGATCCTGCGGGGGAAGCAGGACACACAGCAGACTCATAGAATGGCAAATGCCCAAAACAGCACTCCTGCCTCAGAATCAACCCTTGGGACATTAGGATTTGGCTAAAAGGTCCATGAGAGTCTCACAGGCATGGAAAGCCATGACACGGTGGCAAAAAACAATCTAAATGAAAGATCCTGGTGAACAAGACCCCAGCAGAAGGAACAGGCCATCAAGGAGGGAGGCGCCTTTCTCTGAAGGGAAGAAGGAACCTCCACTGTGATATGGCCTGACTAAACAAGTTCAGAGTTGGTGAACTCAAGGAGCTTCCATAGCCTAGACAGCTCATGGCAAGAGCTTCGGGTGATTGCTGACGTCATAAATAAGAGTGCCAATTGTTAAATCAACAACGGGAGTCACTGGGTTCATGCTCCCCATGTAGGATCTCTGTCCTTAATGTGTTTTACTATGAAACTTAAAAACAACACTACTAGTCAAACAATACCCTATACCTTGTGCGGTTATGTGAGGGCAGCCTGTTGAAATCCTTGCTTCATATATACTAAGTTGATCTTCTGTATGTGAAGGTAATTGAAAATGAAACTCGATGAAGGGTGGGATGGGAGAGGGAGTGGGAGAGGGGAGGGCCGCGGGAGGGAGGGAGGTTGGGGGGGAGGGAGTCACAACAATACAAAAGTTGCACTTTGTAAATTCACATTTATTAAATAATAAAAAAAAAGAAAATGATCTGACAGCAGTTACACTCTGGATCCAATATAAAGTAGATAACAAAAATGTTCCCCTACTTTACCTATCATATCATACTATTTTTTATTAAGTATTTTATATAATAAAATATACTTGATAATATAAACAGAAAAAAATAATACCAATATATTTATCTTAATAAGTTCTTCAGCCACTATTCTCATCACCAATATTATAAATATTTAATCCACCAAGATATATATGTGTAGGAAATGAAGCTAAAAATAAAGAGGCATTTCTATGCTTTTTCTATTCAAACTATATCTGATTTGGGCATATTTTTGTAATTCTTAAAAATAACATGGAAAGGGACATCTGTATTATGAACATAGAAGCAGAGGCTAACCACCTACATAGAAAACATTTTTAGTACCTCACTCTTCTTATGTTGAAACGGGAAGCTCACTGTAGGAAAAAAAATAGGAAAGAAATATATATTTTCTCCAGGTCCCTTACTCCTTCCTTCTCTGGTTTGGCTAAATCACTGATCTTTCTGTGATATTTACCAATATGTTCTCTCTCCTCTGATTCAACCTGTGAAGTCATTAGCTTAACCTCGTGAAGCTTTTTACCTATTTTCTTATCCACTAAATAAATAACAAGCTTCCTAGCATAACATTAAAAAGCTCTATAGTCTGATTCTTAGTCTCCTTTCCAGACTTCTCTCTCATTCTCCTACATCAACACATTAAATATAAATGTGATGATTTTTGACATTTAAAATATTTACTTTGTTTCTTCAAAACTCATATTTTTGTAGCATTATTAATGTGTACTTGACAAATAAAATTCTATATACTTTAGATATACAACATGATGCTTGATACACATACATATTGTGAAATTATTATCACACTCCAGCTCATTAACATATCCTATCCACAATCTCAGATAGTTATGATATTGTATGTGGTGTAACACGCATGATCAACTTTGTTATCAAATTTCAAACACAGAATACAATATTATTAATTTTCTCACCGTGCTGTACATTAGATTTCCGTAAACTTCTTGGCAATTTGTATATTTCCTTTTGAGAAATGTCTATTCAGGTCTGCAGGCAAGGCCATTCTTCTGCTTCTTTTTGTTATCGTTGCTACTGAGTTGCTTGAATTTCATATGTGTTTTGGATATTAACCTCTTATTATATGTATGACTTGCAAATATTTTTCTCCCATTCCATAGTTTGTGTCCTCACTTTGTTGATTGCTTTACTGTCCAAAAGCTCTCTTTATTTTCATATTTTATAACTTAAATTGAAAACTTAAATTAGGCTAATCCTCCACCTGCGGCGCTGGCACCCCAGGTTCTAATCCCGGTTGGGGCGCTGGATTCTGTCCCGGTTGCTCCTCTTCCAGTCCAGCTCTCTACTGTGGCCTGGGAAGGCAGTGGAGAATGGCCCAAGTGCTTGGGCCCTGCACCCCATGGGAGACCAGGGGGAAGCACCTGGCTCCTGGCTTTGGATCGGCACAGTGCACCAGCCATAGTGGCCATTTAGGGGTGAACCAACAGAAAGAAGACCTTTCTCTCTGTCTCTCACTAACTCTACCTGTCAAAAAATAAAATAAAATAAAATAAAATAAAATAAACTTAAATTCACACTTTTATTAGCACTGCTTGGAGAACAGATTAGCAGCTGTACCTAATGATGATGATGGCAGATACAAAAATCCAGAGAAATAGGATTAACATTTCTAACTTGCATACAATTGAAATGAGTGTACTTAGCATTTCCTTGAATATTTTTAGAGAGATTTTAGTTTAGAGCAATCCTACTTGTCTATTTTCTTTTACTGCTCATGCTTTTGGTGTCATATCTAAAAAAAAAAAAAAAAAAAAAAAATCATTGTCTGGACCAAAGTCAAGATTTTTCCTTATAATTTCTTCTAGTAGTGTTAAAGTTTCAGTTCTGAAATTTAAGTCTTTCATCCATTTTAAGTTGATCTTTTAAAGAATATTTTATTCAGGGACCAGTGCTGTGGCACAGTAGGCTAAGCCTCTGCAGCAGTGCCGGCATCCCATATGTGCACCAGTCCAGCTGCTCCTCTTCTGATTCAACTCTCAGCTTTGGCCTAGGAAAGCAGCAGAAGGTGGCCCAAATGCTCGGACCCTGCACTCATGTGGAAGACCCGAAGGAGGCTGCTGGATCCTGGCTTCGGATCAGCTTAGCTCCGGCCTTTGCGGCCACTGGGGAGTGAACCAGCAGATGGAAGATCTATCTCTCTGTCTCTCCCTCCCTCTGTCTGTAATTCTACCTCCCAAATAAACAAATAAAATCTTTAAAAAATTATTTATTCAAAAGGCAGAGTTACAAGATACAGCGATAGGGAGAGAGAGAGAGAGATCTTCCATCTGTTGGTTTACTCCCCAACACCAGGAGTGGGCCAGGCCCAAACCAGAAGCCAGAAGCTTCATCTGGGTCTCTCACATGGGTGCAGGGGTCCAAGTACAATGGGCCATCTTCTAATGCTTTCCCAGGCACATTAGCAGGGAGCTGGATTGAAGTGGAGCATCCAGGACTCAACCCAGTACCCATAAAAAATGCTAGGATGGCAGGTAGCAACATAACTAGCTATGCCACAATGCTGGCTCTGTAGAAGTGGCTTTTTAACCACTTGCCAAATGCCCACACTCCCCACTCCATACTATTTATTGAACAGACTATCCTTTCTTTCATTCTTTCTTCATTGATCATTGTACTAGTCATGGTATTTTATTTTGTTCAGATAAGATACCCCTACTCCTGTTTTGCTTAGAGTTTTAATGATGAATGGTTGAGGAAATTTCAAAACTTGTCATGAACTGTCAAATACATTTTCTGTTGATTTTGTCATTTTTCTTTCATTCTGTTAGTGTATCACATTCATGGATTTCCATTCATTGATTTCCTTATGTTGACCCATACTTGCATTCAAGGGATAAATCACATTTGGTCAGGGTATATAATCTTTTTTATGTGTTACTTAATTAAATCTGCTTTTATTTTATTGGGGATTTTCGCATCAGTTTCATTAAGGATGTCGGCCTTCATCTTTCATTTCTTGTGATATCATTACGTGGTTTTGTATCAGGATGATGCTAATCTCCTAAAATGAGTCTGGAAGTGTTCCTTGTTTTTGTAAAAGTTTAAGATTGGTATTACTTCTTTTTAAAAAAATTTATTTATGTAATTTTTAATTTGATGCAGAGAGATAAAAGGAGAGCTTGCATTCACTGGTTCACCCCCCCCCCCAAATGTCTGCAACAGCCAAGGTTGGGCCACACCAAAGCCTTTTCTCTCCTTTACACACTCTCTCTCTCTCTCGCTCTTTCTCTTAGTTTTTGAGGTAACATTTTTAATTTACATTTCAGTCAAGCACTTAACACTTCACCAAATAAAAAGTTTAACAAGTAAAAAGCTAAAAGCTCCTAGTTATTGGGAAATAGGCAAGGCTGTGGAAACATGTTCATTTCACCCATATACAGTGAGTTTTAAAGTAATCACAGATCATTAAAACTTAGCAGGATCCATCCCATTAAGATTTAGCTTCACTATATCCTAGCTGTAAGTGTCTGAGTTTTTTTTTTTTTTTTTTAAGATTTCTTTTATTTATTTGAAAGACAGCTACAGAGAGAGGTAGAGACAAAGAGGTCTTCCATCTGCTGGTTCTCTCCCCCAAATGGCCACAACAGCTGGAGCTGTGCCAATCTGAAGCCAGGAGCTTCTTCGGGTCTCCCACGTGGGTGCAGGGGCCCAAGGCATGGGCCATCTTCTACTGCTATCCCAGGCCATACCAGAGAGCTGGATCAGAAGAGGAGCAGCCAGGACTAGAACCGGCACCCTTATGGTATGCCAGCGCTTCAGGCCAGGGCTTTAACCTGCTGCACCACAGCTCTGGCCCCAGTGTGTAAGTTTTAAGAATTTTAACTTCTTCCCTCATTTCATCAGCCATGGGGATAGTAGGTGTTTTCTGAAGTTGCTACTTCCAGAATCTTTTAAATTCTCTTTGTACTGCTTCAGTTGCTTGGTTAACAACATCTAACCTGCTTAACAATTCTTTATCTTAAATTCTCTAGGGTGCATAGCCTGGTGTGCAGGGAAAGAATGAAAGATAGAAAGACAGAAAGAAAGACCAAACAGAATTAATTTACCCAGAATGAATTCAGCAAATCCAGATTCAATATTGCCAACTAAAATTTTAAACCACTCTGCAGAAAAATATTTCCTTGGCCACTGATGATTCCAGATTTTCAAATATAAATCCACTTATGTGATTTTTCAGGTTCAAGCTCAGGGCAATATTACAGAGACAGGACAATCACACATGAAATGCTGACGGAGCTTGCCCAGAAGCTCTGCTCTAGGATATTTGTTGAGTCTGAGTATTAGCAATAGCCAGAAAAGGAGTTAAAGACATTATGGAAATAGATTTGAAAACCAAATATAGAAGTGACCGTTATTTCAGACTCATAAGAAGATCATTCTGAACATACTCATATTACTTATTAAATGCTAAAAATGAAAACTTCAATAATTAAGTATTTTGAGGTTTGTTCAAATCAAAGGATGGTTTTTGATTGTACATACTTTTTCTTTGTTTAATTTACAAATTCTTCCTGTATGAAAAATGTCTCAAAATTCCAAAAAAATCTTCTTTCATGTACCTAAAATTATTTAAATCTGAACCAACTGAATAAAAATTAGTTTGCATATTCATTCTTTGAAGTGAAATATACACCTATATGTAAGATGTGTTTTCAAAGATGAGTATCTTATCTACATCTCTGTTTTAGGACATTTATGTCTTTGTATGCTAAATAATATATCTTAATGTGTATAGTTTTTGAAAATGAAATTCTATTTTAAACATCTGGACAATCTTAATATTTAAAGAGAATGCAATAAATTCTTTTTAAAGATGATGGATATTTAAGTATGAAAAATTTTTAAGCTATACAAAATACAGTGGACACTGCATCCTAGAACCTTAGACAATTTATTAACTCTTAACAATTTGCTATATTTTATTTTGAACTGTTAGAGTAAGTAAGTATTGAGAGAAGGTGCTTTGCCTCAGTGAGTTAAGCTGCCACTGAAATGTCTGCATCTCACATAAGAGGCAGCTGATATCAAAGTCCTCCCTCTGCTTTTGATTCAGGTTTCTGCAAATGTATCTGGGAGGGAGCAGGTACTTGGGTCCCACCACCTACATGAGAGGTGAGTGACCCGGATGGAGTTCCTGGTTCCTGGATGCTGGTTTCATCATGGTCCAGCCTGGCAGTTTTGGCATTTGGGGAGGGAATTAGCAAATGGAATATTCTCTTTCTCTCTCTCTCTCTCTCTCTGTCCCCTTGTCATTCTATTTTTCAAATAAAAATAAACTTTACATAAACTTTTTAAAAGTAGAGTAAACAAATAACTGCTGATTTAATTGAAGACTCTTGCATGTCCCTAGGATCCATCACCAAATTTGGCTCCTGAGGTAGAAATGGGTTTAGTAATTTTATTTCATATGTTCATTTTTTTTAGAAAACTTCTATTTAATAAATATAAATTTCAAAAGTATAACTTTTGGATTATAGCAGTTTTTCCCCCATAACCACCCTCCCAACCACAAACCATCCCATCTCCTACTCCCTCTCCCATCCCATTCTTCATTAAGATTAATTTTTAAGATAATTTTTAATTATCTTTATGTACAGAAGATCAACTTAGTTTATACTAAGTAAAGATTTCAACAGATTGCACCCACACAAACACACAAAGTATAAAGTACTGTTTGAAGACTAGTTTTACCATTAATTCACATAGTATAACATATTAAGGACAGAGATCCTACATGGGGAGTAAGTGCACAGTGACTCTTGTTAATTTAACAATTGACACTTTTATCTTCTTTTATATTACTATTTCATAGATATATACTTAAGAAGTAAACAATTCACTTTTAACTTTTCAAATGTTAAACTATATCATATAGTACATTTAATTCTGCAAACATTTTTATCTATCTAAAATTAAATTTTATCTAAAATCTATCTCATTTATCTACAATTAAATTTTATCTAAAATCAAATTCTCCTAATTCAAACCTGAGCATGGAATGCCTTGGGGCAAACATTATATACATCCTTAGTCATACTAGCTAGTGTGAATAGAAGGCTTATACCAATGGCATTTCTTCTGGGTCAGAGTGTTCTTGTTTCTCTAGCTTCTTCACCAGCACTGCACTGACTTCTCAGTGTGTACCAAGGTAGGTAGTAGTGTCATTTCATTGTTTTATTTGCATATCCTTGATTAATAGTTACACTGAATTTCTTTTGAGATATTTATTAGCATTTTCCCTGTCAGTGTTTTATTTACTGTTGCCTATATTTCTACTGAATAGTTTTAAATATTACAGATGCCAAGCTATGTGATTTTATATATACTTTGAAAATATGCTAATTTGAATTTTGTATTTGAACTTTATGGTAACTTAGGTTGAAGTTAAGTGCTTTATTTTAATGTGGACAAATTTAGCAAACTTTCATGCCCTAAATTTTGCATTTTGTTTAGATAAACATCTATTGAAATCACATATATATTTGCCACTATTTTCTTCTAAGTTTTAATATTTCACTTTTAGCTTTATGTATAACTGAAATCTATTTTAGATACTATAAATAAAAATACAATTTTATTTTACTTCATATTTATAATCAATTCCCAGACTTTATTTAAATCCATCTCCCCTGATTTCTAATGCTATATCTAATATATAAGAAATTTCTTTGTAAGAAAGGTAGGTAGATATGTTTCTAAACATACTTTTGTTCCTTTGGGTATCTCTTCCCATATAAACATCACACTGTCTTAAATACTGTAACTTTATAAATATACTTCAAAATCTGATAGAGCACATTTTCATATGCATGTGCAAGTGTTACTATAAAAATTTGCTTATATTTTATCAGGCACTTATTCTTCTCATGTCCAACTAGTTTCTATATTTAAATTAATCATATTTTTATGTCTTTCAGTGTGTATGATACCTACCTGCATTGTTTTTCCCTGATCCCAAAACATGCTCCTAAATAGAATACTGGGTAGGAGTCTGAGAGTGAAATGTATAGGTGATGTAGAGACATTGATAATACAGAGGAGGATGTGCCTGAGTTGAGTCTTGACAAATGGTTCACTCAGTGGAAATCAGTTCTCTTTCCAATTGGAACAGCTGAAAAGTCATCCAAATCAGGGGGTTTATTCATGCTAAAACCTAGAGTGTTGATACTATATTTAATGTGGGAAAATTATGTATTTTTCTACAGGTGAATTCCATATCTAATGTGCATAAATTGTTTTTAAAAATTCAGATTTGCTTCTTTCATAGCATGAAAATATAAAAATCTTTAATGCCTCTTATTCAACAAAAATTAGATACTGAGCTTCCAAAACCTTTCATTTCATTGTTTGTCCAAAGTACCAGATATTGTAACAACAATAAAAACACTGGTCCGATAAATAGCATCTAATCAGAAATCCCAATGAAAAAAATCAGTAAATGTAAATGTTTGCCTTTTACGTTCCCACCTAAGTTAGCAGCCAAAATAATTTACAACTACATGTTCCAAAAGATTTAATAGTGACAATTCTGCTGACTTAGGAGACCACATTAGTGGAGAGAGTGAATGAAGACAGATCACAGCACTGAACATTGGGGTATAGTGATATTCTTTGCGTGTCTAAAGACATAATTTCAAATGGTTTTTACACATCTTTGCTGCCAGGTTGAGCACTTGCAAATGTCTGTGGCAACTGTTTTGGAAATGAATAATATTCCATATTAACGGCTATCTGAGGAAGCCAATTCAAATAATTGAGATGAATGTCTTAGGCTAGGGATGAACTTTCAAATACTTCATTAGCAGAACAGAAAAATAATTCCTAGGAAAACAAAACAAATCTTTCTCTCTGTGGCTCCCATAGATATTGCATTAAATAAGTAGGTAGAGAGTATAATGATCTTGACCATTAATTTTGGTGTAAAATATTCAAAACCATTAAAAATCACAGGCTATTTTCCAAAGTGTTTCAAAGACTGAAGATTGTTTTTTCTTAAATTTGCAAAAACAAATCACAAATGGATTTATACTGGTTAAATGTTCTGAGGTTGCCTTTGGCAAAGATGGCCCAACCCAACCAACATGGCCATTTACAGAAAGACTAAAAAGAGATAAATAAAATAGAAAGCTAGAAAGTGTGGTACACATGAAAGAACAGTACCACATGCTTATTTAGCATTACTCTAAAATTGGATTAAATACAGACAAGATGAGAAAAGATTGTCCTATTTTATTTTAGATAATGAGAGAAATTTGTGATTGTCATAATCATTTTATGTTATTAACACAGCATTTATGTTTGATTTAATATTCTATGTATGTAGAGTGTGTGGGGTCAAGTCCCTGGCATTACTTCAAACCCCAATTTCCTACTAATGAACATCCCTGAGGCAACAGGTAATGACTCAGATGATTGGGTTCCTGACATTCACATGAGAAACCTGTGACTGAGTTCTCAGTTCCTGGCATTAGCCTGGCCCAACCTCAGCTGATGGAGGCATTTGGGAAGTGAACCAGGGAATGGAAGATCTCTCTCTGTTGCTATTTTTCGAATTAAAAAATATATAGTTTTAGAAAATCTTGTAAGTTATAAAAAAGAAACAATCACTACAACAAGGAGAAAAAGAAGATGTAATTTATTTTAAATAAATATTAAAGAACTAAAAAAAAATCTTGTAAGTTATACAAATTTCATGTACTTCATATGTACAGATTTAAGAACATAAAAAGACTTGATATATTAGAAAAAAATAGTTTCCAGTTGACTGTGTGCCATATAAACAATGCACTTTTTTCTTTTCAAAAAGTAACAAGAAAATATATCGAAAAAAAGCCTTTAGTTGATACTTTAACAGTGATATTTCCTAGAACTGAAAAATCAAAAATGAAACTCATTTCTATTGCTTATGATTTAAAGATAATGTAGAGGTTCAAGATGGCTAAATAGGGAAAAGATGTGCTGATTTTTACCTGGGGAAGGTATTTTCAGTGGAAATTCTACAGAAAGAAGAGGGACACTGTGGAGCAGTATGTAAAGCACAGACATGGTGCAGAGAGAGGGGACACAATCCATGACTTCCACAGTGAGGGGCTAAAGAAGGCACCGGATTCTGAGAGCAAAATGAGAGCAGACTGCAACAATCTGTGACACTGGTGATATCACCTGAGGGAGAACCTTGCAGACCACAATGACTTTGAGTCCCACCTGGAAGCCCAGTGCGGGACAGGGAGACCACCAAATCCAAGGAAGGAAAAGCACATTTCTATCCCCTCATCCCCCAAGAAGGGCACCTAGCAAACAGCAGGGAGGCAGGCACCATCTTCACACTCGCACACATATGACAAAGGGATTTTACAAGAGGGAAAAATCTTTGTTCCCCATGGACTATGAATTTGGCTAGAGGAGTTGGCGGGGGCTGGGCAACTCAGAATTGTGAGGTGCTCCCATACCTTAACCTATCACAGGCTGCAGGGTCACACTACCAAGGCAGAACTCCCAGAGGCAGCTGGCTTTAGGAATGTATCTGCTTGCTCATTGGATGGAGTAGGCTCATGGGGCTGAGTGGATCCTCTGCACCCCATGGCTGTGGGAGCCTTGGGTGCTGTGACTGTGGGAATTCTATGACTGCACAATAGGGTGTGGGGTTTAGCTGGGTTTCTGGCCAAAGCACTGTGTCTGGCTTCAAAGATCCCTGTCTTGGGTAGGTCATTGCAAAGGGTTCCACGTTCACACTGAGGACCACAAAGATCCATTGTGTGGTTCATGCATCTGCATGGGTGGGAGCTGTACCCACTGTGGGTTAACCCTGGGCATTGATCACCTTGGAATAGAGGAGGTGAGTTTGTGATTATGCCAACATGCATGATTACACCCTCCAACCCTGCAGACAATAGAAGAGATCTCCCACATCCAACTTGGGTGTAACCCTGGATTCTCTTACTACACTTGAGCACTGACCAGAGTTCTCTGATCCCATCCAGCACACACTTCTGAATATACACTGAAGGAGCAGACACTCCACTAAGCCACAGAAGAATTGTTCAAAGATAAAACCCATCAGAGGAGAAAAAAAAGTGTCTCCACAAATTGTTAAAAATAAATGCAGAGGCCGGTGCCGCAGCTCAGTAGGCTAATCCTCCACCTAACGGCGCCAGCACACTGGGTTCTAGTCCTGGTCAGGGCACCGGATTCTTTCCCGGTTGCCCCTCTTCCAGGCCAGCTGTCTGCTGTGGCCTGGGAAGGCAGTGGAGGATGGCCCAAGTGCTTGGGCCCTGCACCCCATGGGAGACCACGAGAAGCACCTGGCTCCTGCCTTCGGATCGGCATGGTGCGCCGGCCGCAGCATGCCAGCCATGGTGGCCATTGGAGGGTGAACCAACGGCAAAAAAAGGAAGACCTTTCTCTCTGTCTCTCTCACTATCCACTCTGCCTGTCAAAAAAATAAAAATAAATGCAGAATAAAATAAACAATAACAAGAAGACAATATGATTCCGATTCCCAGGAAGGAACACAACACTTCAATATTAGAATGTGAAGACAAAGAGATTGATGAAATACCTGGAAATGAATTCAAAAGAATGATCACAAACTTACTCAGAAATACAAAGAAACTAATTCATGAGGTAAAGAAATCATGCATGATATGGAAAAAAATTTTACCAAGAAATTGAAATATTAAACAGAAATCAAACTGAAATATTAGAAATGAAGTTCTATATGTCAAAGAAAATATATTGGAAAGCCTTAACAACAGATGTGGTGAGGCAGAATAAAGAATATCTAAGCTAGAAGACAATCCCTGGAAATATCTCAGTCCAAACAAGAAAAAGAAAAAAAAATTAGAAAAACTGAAAATAGTGTTGAAGATTTATGGGATACTATCAAACGACCAAACATGCATATCGTAGGAGCTTCTAAAGGCATGGAAAGAAAGAATGCACTGGAAGTGAAATAATAACAGAAAACTTTCCTAATTTTGAAAAAGAAAAGGACACCCAAGAACAGCATGCACATAGAACTCACAATAGACATGGTCAAAAAAGATCTTCACAACACATTATACTTAACCGTTCAACAGTAAAATACAAATAAAAGATTCTAAAATGAGCATCAGAGAAAAGCCAGATTATATTCAGAGGATCCCCAATTGGCGTATTTCTCATTAGAAATGCTATAGACTGGGAGAGAATGGAGAGACATAGCTCAAGTCCTAAAAAAACAGAAACTGTCAACAGAGATTACTATACCTAGTGTAGCTTTGTTCTAAATAAAGGTGAAATGGAGACCTTCCAAAACTAATGAAAATTAAAAGATTTGCTCACCACTTGTCCAGCCTTACAAATGATTCTTAAGGATGTGCTCTACACAGAAACAGAACAATAGTCATCATTATGAAAGAATGTGAAGGCAGAAAATGTCCTAATAAAAGTATAAAGGAAATTCAAAGCAAACCATAGATTATTTATGGAAAAATGGTAGGACCAAGTTGTTACCTATTAACAATAACCTTGAATGTAAATGGCCTAACTTCTCCAATTAAAAAATACAGACTGGCTGAATGGATTAAAAGAACAGGGCACATCTATTTGCTGCCTATAAGAGACATACCTCACCAACAAAGATATGTGCAGACTGAAAGCTAAAGGATGAAAAGAGATATCCTATGCCAGCCATGGGGTGCAGAGGATCCACTCAGCCCCATGAGCCTACTCCATCCAATGAGCAAGCAGAGACATTCCTAAAGCCAGCTGCCTCTGGGAGTTCTGCCTTGGTAGTGTGACCCCTGCAGCCTGTGATAGGTTAAGGGTATGGGAGCACCTCACAATTCTGAGCTGCCCAGCCCCCGCCAACTCCTCTAGCCAAATTCATAGTCCATGGGGAACAAAGATTTTTCCCTCTTGTAAAATCCCTTTGTCACATGTGTGCGAGTGTGAAGATGGTGCCTGCCTCCCTGCTGTTTGCTAGGTGCCCTTCTTGGGGGATGAGGGGATAGAAATGTGCTTTTCCTTTATTGGAAACAACAAGCAGATGTAGCCATAATATCAGAAAAAATAGGCTTTAACACAAAAATTGTTAGAAGACACCAAGAAGGGCATTAAGTAATGATTAAGAGATCAATTCAACAGGAAGATGTGACTATAGTAAATATATATGTACCCAATTCCAGGATCTCTAGCGATTTAAAATAAATGTTAGGGATCTAAACAGATACACAGACTTCAATACAATAGTAATGAGGGACTTCCACACCCTGTTTTCATCAATGGACAGATCAACTACACAGAAAATCAACAAAAAGACAACAGAGCTAATATATACTATGGTCCAAATGGACTTAACTGATATCTACAGAACACTTCATCTCACAGTTGAAGAATACATATTCTATTCAACAGTACATGAAACTTTCTCTGGGATAGACCATATGCTAGGCCATAAAGCAAATCTCAGCAAATTTTAAAAAGTTGAAATCATACCATGTGTCTTTTATGACCACAAAAGTTGGAAATTAACAACTTACGATTCTGTAGAAGATATACAAACACATGGAGACTGAACAACACAGTCTTGAATGAACAATGGGTCATAGCAGAAATCAAAAGGGAAATAAATTCCTGAAAGTGAATGAAAATGACAATACAACATATCAAAACTATGGGATACTGCAAAAGTAGCATTAAGATGGGAGTTTATAGAAACTAGTGCCTACATCAAGAAATTGAAAAGGTGTCAAATAAATTATCTATAAATGCACCTAATGTGGCATCAAATGCCATTTGTTGTGATATCTTTTTATTGCAAAGCTTATTTGCAATTATAATCTGAATTCACATGCCTCAGTGAAACTCACTCAGCTTCTACAGAGAAATATCAGTTAAAAAGTCCTGGCATATAGTGAGAGCTCAATAAGTATTGAATTAAGTAAAACTCACATACTTTCACACCTTGGCAGTTGACTCTCTAAATAAGAAATTATTTTTACAGAACTGATGGTGTTTAATAAGTCATCATTTTATTGATATCAAGGAAGATATTATTTTCCAAACTTGACTTTCATCAATATCTGAAAATAATTTAATTGAGAGAAAATTGAATCCCATCAGATTTACCATAAGTAAAAATGTTTCAGTTATAAAACAGATTTCCTTCAATGTCTTTTTTAACACAATGTCTTTTATAGCATATTACAATTAACTACCGTATACCTGTTTAACACTTTTTTGATTAAGCATATACCTGAGAAATCATATTTTAATAAAAAAGTAGCTTTATTCAAAATATATAAACTTTTGGCTTATGCATATTTTTAATATACAATAATTCAATTAATGAAAGAAAAGATAGCACTGATTATGTTCAATGAAGTTCTTACCACTTATGGAAGAAAGCTTCATTTAGCCATGAGTGGGTAAGGTTAGCAGTGATTCTTAAGACTTGTAAATTGTTTAAAACATTCTCTTTAAAAGAGACTCTAAAGAGAAACATGTTGAAGGTGGAAAATGGGCTGTCAGTATGGATAATTATTTCCTACTATAATCTGGCCCAATATCTAAGGGAAATGAAATCCATGTGTTGAAGAGACATCTGCACTCCCATGTTTACTGCAGCACTGTTCATAATAGCCAAGACATTGAAACAACCTTGGTGTTCATTCACCAATGGATAAAGAAAATGTACATATATGCAATGGAACATTGCTTAGCCATAAAAAAAAAAAAATTAAGTCTTGCCATTTGCAACAACCTGGATGCAATTTGAGGTCATTATGTTAAGTGAAATAAGTCAATCACAGAAAAATGAATATCACATGATCTTACTCATAGGCTGTTTTTAAAAAACAGTTGATCTCATAGAAATTAAAAATACAATTGTGGGGGCTGGCACTATGATGCAGCAGGTTAATGCTCTGGCCTGAAGCGCTGGCATCCCATATGGCTGCTGGTTCTAGTCCCGGCTGCTCCTCTTCTGATCCAGCTCTCTGGTATGGCCTGGAAAAGCAGTAGAAGATGGCCCAAGTCCTTGGGCCCCGGCACCCACATGGGGGACCCGAAAGAAGCTCCTGGCTTCGGATCGGCGCAGCTCCAGCCATTGCAGCCATCTGGGGAGTGAACCATCGGATGGAAGACTTCTCTCTCTCTCTGCCTCTCCTCTCTCTGCGTAATTCTGATTTTTAAATAAATAAATAAATCTTTAAGAAAAAAAATACAATTGTGGTTACCAGAGGCTAGGGAGGGAAGTGGGGAAGGGCAGATAGGAAAAGGTTGACTGATGGATGCTAGTTTAGAGTTAGATGGGAGGAAAAAGTTCTGAGGTTCTATTGCGCAGTATGGTGACTATGAATAATGTTAAAATAGTACATATTTTTCTATTTTTTTAAAAAAACTGTAAGATAGGATTTTGGATATTTTTAATTAAAAAGAAAGGTTAAATGCTTGAAAGGATAAATATATTCACCTTGACTAAACATTACACAATGTAAACATTTTATGAAACATCACATAGTATCCTGTAAACATGAAACATTTTATGTCTGATTTAAATATTAAAAAGGAAAAGAAAGATTCATAACCTTACTCTGTTCTTAGAAATAACACATAATCCATTAGCTCAGCTTACTCCTACTGAGCCCTTAGGATCCCATATATTCTTTACTAATGTATCTCATTTTTAAATCTTGACTAATTTCCTGACTACAGCCTTCTTGAATCAGACTCAACACGTATTTCTCTCTGGTACTAAACCTCTAATGTTCTGCTTCCTTCTTGCATGAAATTCCTAAACCTTTCATTGTGTTGCTTCTGATAACTACATTTCAACTCATAAGGCCTTTTACACTGACTATAGTTCCAGCGAGCAGAGCTCCACTGAGTTTACCAAATAATGAGCACTTAGAACTGGACAAAAACCTGGCTTAGTTCTTTGGATATAAGAAAACAGTTACCAAAAGATCAGAAGTGAACTACTCCAGATAATTTCAAATCCCACCCTTCATTTTCTGCATGCAAATAACACATAAAATTACATTTCCAGATCTATTATTATCATGAGTTTCAGAACACAAGGTGAAACTTCTTTAAAAAAAAGATTTATTTATGTATTTATTTGAAAGGCAGAGTTACAGAGAGGAAGAAACAGAGAGAGAAATCTTCTAGTCACTGGTTCAATCCACTTTTGGTTGCAACAGCCAAGGCTGGGCCAGGACAAAGCCAGGAGCTAGAAAGTTCATCTGGGTCTCTCACATGGGTGCAGAGTCCCAAGTACGTGAGCCATCTTCTGCTGGTTTTCCAGGTGCATTAGCAGGGAGCTGGATCAGAAGTGGAGCAAGTAGGACTCAAACCAGAGCCCATATGGGATGCCAGGGCTGCAGGTGGTGACTTTACCTGCTATGCCACAACACTGGCCCTGAGACTTCTGGTAGTTATCTCCTCATGGATATCCTTTCATCCTCCAAAGCTCAAAATTTCTGAAATCTGATTGACCAGATTTTCCCCATTTCCCACAGAAGCATTACTCAAGCCCTCTACCTGGAAGTCTGTCTTGTGGTCCCTATTTTTACTGCAACTTCACCATTCTTCCAAACCAATCTACAACCAAATCATGGGATTATCTAGCATTTATCTGTTTCTCTCCCTGCTGTATGAAGTTTAGGTGTTTGTAGATTTCAGAAAAAAAAAAAAACAGAAATTTGTGCAAATACAAATAGCAAGGACATCTGGGTTGATGCCTTATTTTAGCTTTTGTGAATTGAGCTTCAGTGAAGTTGGGGGTTCAACCCAGATGTCCATCAACTTAAGACTGGATAAGGAAATGTTCTCCCTGATCGGTGACAACTAACTGAGCACCAAAAAGGAAACCTGTTAAAGTGAAATGAACACTATGAGAAACGGTCACTTGATCAGCCCTCACCCTGACTGTTGATGAGCAACTTGATATGTTATCCCTCTTAGTATTTTTTTGTTTGTTTGTTTGTTCTACTTAATACTTTTGGTTGAATACTGTAATCAATACACAATTCTTCTTAAGTGCTGAAACTTAACTGAAAAGTGATCACTGTTAAATATAAGAGTGGGAATAAGAGAGGGAAGAGATGTGCAATTCGGGACATGCTCAAGCTGACTTATCTCAAACGGTAGAGTTAGAAACATACCAGGGGATTCCAATTCAATCCCATCAAGGTGGCATGTACCAATGCCATCTCTCTAGTCCCAGTGATCAATTTCTGTTCACAATTGATCATAATGATAGGACTAAGAGTCAAAGGGATCACATAAACAAGAATAGTGTCTTCAAATACTAGCTGATAGAATAAAAAAGGGAGAGAATGATCCAACATGGGAAGTGAGACACACAGCAGACCCATAGAATGGCAGATGTCCTAAACAGCACTCTGGCCTCAGAATCAGCCCTTAAGGCATGCGGATCTGGCTGAAATGCATGGAAAGCCAAGACACTCTGGGGAAAAAAAAAAAAAAACCTAAATGAAAGATCTCCACGAGTGAGATCCCAGTGGAAAGAATGGGTCATCAAAGAAGGATGTACCTTTCTCTGAAGGGAGGAGAGAACTTCCACTTTGACCATGGCCTTGTCTAAATATGATCAGAGTCAGTGAACTCAGGGGGCTTCCATAGCCTTGGCAGCTCGTGACAAGAGCCTAGGGTGATTACTGAGGCCATAAACAAGAGTGTCAATTTGTTAATTCAACAACAGGAGTCACTGTGCACTTACTCCTCATGTAGGATCTCTGTCCTTAGTGTGCTGTACATTGTGATTTAATGCTACAACTAGTACTCAAACAGTATTTTCACTTTATGTTTCTGTGTGGGAGCAAACTATTGAACTCTTTACTTAATGTATGCTAAACTGATCTTCTGTATATAAAGAAAATCGAAAATGAATCTTGATGTGAATGGAAGGGGAGAGGGAGTGGGAAAGGGGAGGGTTGCAGGTGGGAGGGACATTATGGGGGGGGGTGCCATTGTAATCCATAAGCTGTACTTTGGAAATTTATATTCATTAAATAAAAGTTAAAAAAAAAGACTGGATAAGGAAATTATGGTATACATACACTATGGAGTAATACTCAGCTTTTAAAAAAAAAAATCCTCTCTTTTGCAACAAAATGGATGCAAGTGGAAACCTTTATACTTAGTGAAATAAGTCAGTCCCAAAAAACAGATATCATACGTTTTCCCTGATCTGGGGTAGCTAGTAGAGTACCTAAAATGTAATATATCAGAGTGAAATGGACATTTTTAAGATTTGATGACTGTTTACAGCCCTTATCTCTTCTGTTGAGGAAGTGTTTTTTTCTTCATACTATTTGTTGAACCCTTTTATTTAGTGTAGGGTTAACCTTGAAATCATTAAGTAAACAAAGTAAATCTTTGTAAAAATTAAGAGTGGGAATGAGAGAGGGATGAGGAAGAATGGTTGGATGGTGGGTATGAGGGAGGGGAGGGTGGGAAGTACCACTATGTTCCTAAATCTGTATATATAACATACACGGAACTTGTATAACTTAAATTTTAAAAAGACAGAAAAAAAAAACAAAAAAAAGAAATAAAATATTTCTATCACGTCACAAAAATAGCAAGGACATAGTTTTTAGCAGATTCTCAGATTCTAATCAATCACTAAATCCTACTTAAATATTACAAACTCAAAATTTCAATGTTAAAGGAGGCTTTAATAGTCAGATATGTGAGACACCTCTGTATTATTTATACTGTGCATCCTTTCCCTCTGATTTACTCACAAGCCAATAATGTCTATTGTAAATAGTCTTCTATCTGATCACCTGACCTGTAATCTCTACCCACACAAATCCATGCTTTAAACCACATTCACATTAGTTATCCAATAATAAATATTATTATACCACTACTCCGTTATAAGTATTAATGATATACATAATCTATTGAGTACATATCACAATTCTAGGGTATTCTTTGTGCAAAAACTTTTTTATATTTTATTTAATTTAATCCTAACAATCTTGATACTCACATTGCAAACACTTCCCTACACATGACACCTCAAAAAGAAAACTTCTTACCAAAAGTATAAGTTAGTTTTACTCCAGTGATTGAGTTAATCTCTTCACCTAATAGTAGGTAATTTGGGAAATGATGTTATTTTCTTCATGGCCTATTTCAATGTCTTAGCTATTAGAGATTCATCCATTTTGCCAGAAATTATTTGCCAAAAAAGAACACTGTTAATGTAACATCTATGATGCAGTTATAGCATCATTTTTTACTATTTTCTATAATGAAAACTATTACTCATTAATGAAATTCCTTATGAAATCCAATTGCAATAATCACAATCATTTTAACATGTAATTCTAAACTAATTTGGTGCATTATGGTGGAAGAGCAATAGATTATTTGTTATGTATTGATTATACACAAAATTTCCTTCCCTTTTTCTTTGTGATTTGTAATTACTAATATAGATGAACATCTACAATTTGTAGCAGAAATTTATGTTTTTCTGTTAAGATAATGAATTGTTAAAATTCCCTAATGTGCTTTTTGGATCAACATGATTCTTCTAATATCTGGATTCACCTAATTATATTAGAACTAGTTCATTGCAGAGCCACCAAATACCCACTCCAGAGAGTTTTCAAAGTCCTTTCTACTGATATTTTCCCATTTCTTCCATGGATTCAGTTATTATTCAGAAAGTACACAATAAGCCTGGATATATTAATCCAGATGACTACTGAGATCTAAACTGAAAGTACTTTTTAAAACACTCAATGGCCTTCTCAACCTTTTGCAGAATTAATTTTCAAGTGTCTGTGAAATTCAGCTGAGAGGATTCTGATCGTCAGTAGCAGCAATACAAGTTCTGAAAAATAAATGACAAGTCATGAATATAAAAGTCTAAAACTGTGCCTATGAAGTAGATTCAAAGTCAACTCATTGAAATTGGAAACCTGAGGCTATTCAGGTTATTATAAGCACAACAGCAGATTTTCAGATAGTAGAAATAACAACCAAAACAAAATATTATTGATCAAAATACCTTAATGCTTAGCTACTTTTATTAATTTTTTTCTGAGTGCCTCTGTCATTCTTAAAGACAAAGCAAGACTATCAGGAAGTTAATCTTTCAGGCTTTGTGCTACAACAGGTTAAACCAAGGTTTATAATTCTGGCATCCCATACTGGAGTGCTGGTCCAAGTGCCAGATGCTCCACATCTGATCCAGCATCCTGCTGATGCACCTGGGAAGACAGTAGAAGATGGCCTAAGAGGTTGGGTCCCTGCTACACATTGGGAGTAAATTCAAATGGAGTTCTTGCTTCTGGCTTTGGTCTGGCCTAGACCTGATTGTTGAGGCCATTTGGAGAGTAAACCAGGGTATAGAAGCTCGTTTGCTAGCACTCTCTCTCTCTGTCTCTCTCTCTCTCTCATGCTCTGCCTTTCAAATAGATAAACAAATATTTTTTTAAAAGTTGATCTCATGAAATTTGGGATCTTTTAAGCTTTAAGAAAATTCTGATTTTAAAAATAATTCATCAGTAGTTTGGATTACTAATAGTTATTTTTGTTTTCCCTCAGATTAATTTCACTCCAGATGCACAAATACAATATTAGCTAATTCTAATAAATTGCTATGTACCAAACATTGTTCTAAGGGCTTTACATATGTTAACTCATTCAATTCCTATAAAGACCTTGCAGTGATTAAACTGATACCATTATCCCCATTTTAAGATGAACAAATAGAGGTACAGAAACATTGTTTAATTTTCAAGTGTCACACAACTAGAAAGGAATGAATTCCAGATATCACTACTGATATACTGAAACAATGACACTCAATAAAATATTACACCTTATTAGCTTTCCAAATGCTGATGAATAAACACAATATTCTTAAACTCTCAATGGGACAGATAAAGCAGGATTTGTCCACAGGTAGGTAATCAGGTTAGTGAGCATTGAGAGATGCATGATGCAGAAGCTGGATAGTATCAATCCATTCAAAAAGTTATGGTAGCAAGCTCAGAGGTTCTCTCCAATTCTAAGTTTCTAGTATTCTAGTAAATTACCAAATACTGAAGATGGCACAACTGAATGAAGAAATTAGCATAAGCAAAAGAATAGAGACTATGCTATATTTAAGATTGTGACCATGGATCATATTTTGTGGAATCCATTCAATAAAAGGCTCCACTATTTAAAATATTCTTTATGTGGAAAACAATGGTGTTTCAGAAACAATGTGATAAAGTTTATTTTTTCTACCCAAAGGAGGGTGTTTCTAATAATTCTCCATCTGGGTGATTTTCTGCCTATGAAGTACTATCTAATCACCAGGGTGTGACAGAGAATGGAGGACAGAATAAGTAAGCTACCTACCTAGGGAGCAAAGGTTGTTGATCACATAGCTAGATAATAAAGAGAAAGTTAACAGCAAAAGTGATCTCACACATGGGAAATGAGTGAAATAGTCACCATCACTTTCATAGGAATTATTATGGGCCATCAGGTTTGCTTACCATCAGTCAGTTAAGACAGCATTCTTTTAGTAATATGAATGTGTTTGGCCTGCGCCGCAGCTCACTAGGCTAATCCTCCGCCTGCGGCACCAGCACCCTGGGTTCTAGTCCCGGTTGGGGCACTGATTCTGTCCTGGTTGCTCCTCTTCCAGTCTAGCTCTCTGCTGTGGCCCGGGACTGCAGTGGAGGATGGCCCAAGTACTTGGGCCCTGCACCCGCACAGGAGACCAGGAGAAGCACCTGGCTCCTGGCTTCGGATCGCCATAGCGTGCCGGCCGTTAACAGCCATTTCGGGGGTGAACCAACAGAAGGAAGACTTTTCTCTCTGTCTCTCTGTCTAACTCTGCCTGTCAAAAAAAAAAAAAAATATGAATGTATTTGTATTGGGGATGGGGGAGACAGGGAATTGAGATTTCCTGAAGTTCAGGTACAAAAATAGCTTTAAAGCTGAAAATGGAAAAAAACATGAGAAAAATCCTCAAGTTAACCAGTACTTGCCCTAAAAATCGGGTAACAATAGAGAAATAAAAATCCCAGGGTACACTGAGAGTATGAATAGTAACAACAAAACCTAAATTCAGACTGACTCAACACTTTACATGGAAGGTTTAGTAGAGATAAGTGTTTGTTTCCTGGAATAAACAATATTTAACTCGGTCTCTACTATGCTGCATAACAGTCTATATTTCAACTAAAAAGTATGAAATATACAAGGAAGCAAGAAAAAAGTACTATAAAGAGATTAAAATAAAAAAAACAAGACTAGACTCAGATATGATATAGATTTTGCAACTATCAGATGAGATTTAGAGTAACTAATTAATATCTTAAATTCTGTAAAAGCAAAGATGGACAAAATTCATGATCAGATAGATCATTTCAGCAGAGAGAAGGAAACTTTTATTATTTGATAGAGTTAGACAGTGAGAGAGAGAGAGAGAGAGAGAGAGAGAAAGGTCTTCCTTTTCCGATGGTTCACCCCCCAAATGGCCGCCATGGCTGGCGCTGCGCCAATCCGAAGCCAGGAGCCAGGTGCTTCCTCCTGGTCTTCCAAGTGGGTGCAGGCGCCCAAGCACTTGGGCCATCCGCCAATGCACTCCCGGGCCACAGCAGAGAGCTGGACTGGAAGAGGAACAACTGGGACTAGAACCCGGGGTGCGGGTGCTGCAGGCAGAGGATTAACCAAGTGAGCCACAGCAGCAGCCCTGAGAGAAGGAAACTTTAAGGAAAAATAAAATGTCAGTCCTAGATATTAAAAGCACAGTGAGAGATAAAAAAAAAAAAAATTGATGAGATCAACAATAAACTTGATACGGTCAAGAAAAGAATCTATGCACTTGAATATCAGTCAGTAGAATTTTTCCAAATTGCCAAGGAAGGAGAAAAACTGGAATGTGACATTAGCAAAAATAGACCAGTAAATCCAAGAGCTATGGGAGCATACAGAATGATCTATCATATATGTTAATGAAATCATAGAAAAGGAAGACAGAATTCTTGAAGTATTCGAAGAGATAAGGGCCAATAATGAAAATTTAAAAAATTAATGAAAATTGTCTATCACATAGACATGAAATGCAGAGAAGAAATAATAAACACAAAACTAATTGACATAAGCACATTCATACAGCTAAAAACTAAACATAAAGACAAAATCTTGAAGATAGGCAAAGAAAAGACCTTTATATGCAGAAAACAAAGATGGTATTTGTGGTAGACTTTCTGTTAGAAAGCATGCAAATCATGGCCTGTGCCGCGGCTCACTAGGCGAATCCTCTGCCTGCTGTGCCGGCACCCCAGGTTCTAGTCCCGGTTGCTCCTCTTCCAGTCCAGCTCTCTGCTGTGGCCCGGGAAGGCAGTGGAGGATGGCCCAAGTGCTTGGGCCCCTGCACCCACATGGGAGACCAAGGGGAAGCACCTGGTTCCTGGCTTTGGATTGGCGCAGTGTGCCAGTCCTAGCAGCCATTTGGGGGGTGAACCAATGGAAAAGGAAGACCTTTCTCTCTGTCTCTCTAACTCTGCCTGTCAAAAAAAGCATGCAAATAGGATGAAAATGGAGTGAAATCTTTCAAGTGTTAAGAAAAAATACTGTCATTCTATAAACCTATATCCAACAAAAGTCTTTCAGAAATTCAAAGGAAATAAAGTCTTCCTGATTCAAGCAAAAGGAAAAAATTACTACCATTACTCTTGTACTAAAGGAAAGGTTAAAAAAGAAAAAAAAAAAGACGTATTTACTTATCTGAAAGGCAGAGTTACAAGTACACAGAGAAAGAGAGTGAGGGAGAGAAGGAGAGAGATCTTTCAAATGCTGGTTCACTCCTCAAATGGCCACAATAGCCAGGATTGAGCCAGGCCAAAATCAGGAGCTTCTTCTAGGTCTCCCACATGATTGGCAGGGGCCATCTTTCACTACTTTTCCCAGGGAGCTGAATCTTAAGTGGAGCAGCTGGGACTCGAACCAGCCACCATATGGAATGCTGGCACCACAGGCAGCAGCTTTTACCCACTATGCCACAGTGCTAGGCCCTACAGCAAAATTTTAAACAAATTCTTCATTCACAAAGAATCTGATACCAAATAATTCAAATTTGAAATAGAAATTACATAAATAACAGTGCTAGAAAAGTAAACATAAAATTTATTTTTATTATTTTTACATCTCTGACTTTTATTTTCTTATTTTTAACCACCTAAGCAATTATTGTCAAGAATGCAAGCCAATGAATACCAAATAGATTGTTGATAATACAAAATGATACAGTCCCTTAGATGAAATTGATTTTCTTACCAAAATAAGTATGTACTTGTCACTCTACCAAAAATTCCACTCCCAGGTATTCACCGAAATGAAATGAAAATGTATCCTCATGTAAAACTCTGTATGTGAGTGTTTCCAGCTACCTAATTTGTCAACAAAATAAAACATCCAGCTGTTTGTCACTTAGGGAATGATGAACTGCAGAAAGGCCATAATATTCAGCAATGAGAATGAATTCAGGCCATATACAACATGGGTGAATCTCAAACACATCACATCAAGTGAAAAAGTCACACACAAAAGGTAACATATTGTATACTTCCATTTATGTGAAAAGAATGTAGAGCCATAAAACCAATCAAAGGATACCAAAGGCTGAGGGTTGAGTGAGAACTCAATCGTAAGAGGGCACTGGATTAATTTTTGGAATGATATATTTTGTTTTCCTTATTGGTTGTAGTAGTTAAAGCAACTCACATACTCATCAAAACTTTCAGAACAATATAACACTAAGTGTGAATTCTACATAAACACATTGGGGTGACTATTGATAATGTTAATGTATTATATATTATCTACTAAAAAACAAACCAGAGGATAGGATTTTGAATGTTTACAACAGAAAGAAATCTTAAATATTTGAGGAGATGGATATATTTACCCTCACTGGACATTATACAAATACGTATATAAGTAGAGACAGAAGTGGTTGTTTTTCTTATTTTGGGTACTACTTTAGAAGGAAATGTTGGTTGCAGTAGCAGTGAGGGATTTAGCCCAAAGAGGAGAGGTTAAAATAAAGGCACTGTGTATCTTAATTAAATGTAGTAGCTTAAAGAAATTATAGGCTCTATATAGTCCACCAAAATGGAATAGAGTAATGTTTATAATTTACTATATAATTTATAATAATAATTTCTGCATGAAATAATTTTTCAATTGGCCCTCTCTTTCTTTTCATATTTTAAAGTCATTTTTGAGGCAGAGTTGGTCTATTCCTTGTCTTCTGAGGTTACTAGGGCATCCTTCTCCTGCATCCTAGCTTTTGATTTTATCATAATAATTTGTTCTCATGCCTAATTCATACACTCATATATTCATTCAACAAACATTTATAGAGAATCATCATGTGCTGTGGACTCAAGTGCATTGGGGCAGAGTCTAGCTCAAAAACACCTGTGTGCAGACCACTTTTGTCTTAGGGGAGGCACCCACAGTAGAGCTGAAAGCATATACAACTTACTTATATAGAGGGTCTTCCCAGAGTGGTACAGGAAATTTGCTCACCAGTTCACTGCAACCTGACTTTCAAGCCTTATTTATAGCCTTCCTTTATGCACAAGCTATGTTACAAACATACTGTCCTATTTCCTATCCTTTTAATATGATATGTTATGTTCTTTTACATCCTCTCGACTTCACATGATGGCCTCTCTTTCAGAAATACCTGCATGCTCCCTCTATTATACATTAAACCTAGTCCTTCTTTTGTAATTGTTATTATTATAAAAGATTTCATACAATAACAGAAAGAGTTCAATGAACACACACAAATTTTAAAATGTTTTTAACATTTTGCCATATTCCCTTCATATGTATATGTGTGTAAACTGCTTTTAAAGCAGAGTCCATATATTAAATCACATGTGAAATTCATAACAAATATCATAAATGAGCAAAGAGGGTATATGACTATATAAGGAGTAATTTTTAATGTCAACTATTTCATGGTTCTTTGATTCTGATATCTCAGTACAGCTGGTTTCTCATGGGTAAGCATTTCCATAGCTAACAGAAGGGGCTTTTTACTTCTGTATCCACTGCATTTTATTATTCTTTTCAAAATCATTCTGTCTCTTAGCCATCCTTTCCCGCCTATCCACAACTTATGACAACAAAAGCACAGTACAAAGTCAACAAAAATGTGTTGTTTTTTTTTTAAATCAGCAAATGCTGCAGGAGCAGAGAAAGAGAGCAATTACTTTCAGATGTAAAGTCAGAAAGCACTTCCATGAAGAAAAGGTTCAATTCGCTTGAAATTTCATCAGAACTTGGGGTTTATGTTGTGGTCTAGTGGGTAAAACCACCACCTGCGACACCAACAGCCTACAGGGGTGTCAATTTGTGCTCCTGCCGCTCTGCTTCCAATCCAGTTCACTGCTAATGGCCTGGGAAAAGTAGCAGAACGTGGTCCAAGAGCTTGGCCCCTGTCACCCACATTAAGAGACTCAGAGGAAGCTCTGGGCTCCTGGCTTTTGCCTGGCTCAGCCCTGACCCCTGCAGCCATCTCTCCTCTCTCTCTCTCTCTCTCTCTCTGTAACTCTTTTAACTACATAAATAAATCTTTTTTTTTTTTTTTTTTTTTTTTTTTTTTTTTTTGACAGGCAGAGTGGACAGTGAGAGAGAGAGAGAGACAGAGACAAAGGTCTTCCTTTTCCGTTGGTTCAGTCCCCAAATGGCCTCAACCAAAGCCAGGAGCGAGGTGCTTCCTCCTGGTCTCCCATGCCAGTGCAGGGCCCAAGCACTTGGGCCATCCTCCACTGCCTTCCTGGGCCACAGCAAAGAGCTGGACTGGAAGAAGAGCAACCGGGACACAATACGGCGCCCCAACCGGGACTAGAACCTGGGGTGCCGGCGCCTGAGCCGCGGCGCCGGCAAATCTTTTTCAAACATTCCACCAAAACTTAAAAATAGGCCCAAAACTAATAGAAGGTAAGAATAATGAAAACGTTTCAAAGTCACTTGTATTAACACTCAAAAGACCAGGAAAGTGACGCTAATTACTTATTTTTGTTAAGAAATCTAGAGCAACATCGGGGGACCCGCGGGCCCATGTCTTGCTTTGGAAAAGCCCCGAGGGCTCTCTTACGGGCTCCAACCGCCTTCCTGTCTCCTCTCCCATTAGAACCTCCCAGACCACGTCTCCGCCACCTCCAGTTTCTGGGACCAGCCCACACCGGGTCTGTGGTCATCTCATCACCGCCGACTCCCAGGTTCGGCAGAATGACTCCACTCAGGTCAGTCTGCATCTGCGGGCCGCCTACACCTACCTCTCTCTCTCTGGCCTTCTACATCCATCTTGCCGCTGTGGCCTGGAGGGCCTGGGCCACTTCTTTGCAAGTTGCCTGAGGAGGCTGCTGAGCATCTCTTCAAGGTGCAAAGCCCTGCTGCGGCCGCGCCCTCTTCCAGGACGTGCAGAAACCATCTCAAAGGTGAGGGGGGCAAAACCTTAAAAGCCGCCTTGACCCTGGAGAAGAACCTCAACAGGCCTTCTTGGCTCTTCACGCTCTGGGTTCCCTCCACCCAGACCCTCATCTTTATGACTTCCGGGAGAACCACTTTCGGGATGAGGAGGTAAAACTCCTTAAGAAGAAGGGCTGCAACTGACCAAGCTGGCTCCGAGCTGAGCTGGGAGTGTCTCTTCAAAGGCTCACTCACCCGCACGCGAGGAGCTTCCAAAGCCCAGCAGCCTGGTATTAGGATTTCCGTCTGACCTCTCCTTCCAGCCAATAGGCAGCTTGTTAACAGCCCTGGAGCCCTCTCCCAAACCTTGGACCAAGAAGAAATAGAAGTTTTTTTGCTGCAGAAAAAAAAAAAAAAAAAAAAAAAAAAAGGGAGGAAGGAAGGAAGGAAAATCTAAGCAGCTTTCCTTGACTTTTTCCTGCTATGACTGTATCCTTAACCACAGAGCTTCCTGAAACAAAAGTAGTTTTGAAATCTGCAACTGGGATTGTGGAGTCTTAAGCTCTATAAAGTTATATAATTTAATATAAAAATAATTTTAACTATAAAATTATATAATTTTATAGCAACTGATATATAATAAACATAATCCTGTGTGAATAATTTTCCTTAAAATGTTATTACGTATTTTCCTTAAAATTTGTTAGACAAATAATTTTTAATTGTTTGATTTTTTATTACATGTTAATTAGAAATAAGTCCCCTTTGAACACATAAAAGAAAATATCACTTTCTTTAACTGCCCCTTAAGTCTTTACAGTTGACAATATTAGATATCTCAGTCTGGGATGCAATTGCTGATATATGTACAACTCTTTCTTCACCCTAAACTCATTATCTCGAACTTTCATGCTCTGAAACCACCCAGCAGCTCTAAAGAGACTATTCTACAGATATGATGAGTGGAGAGGAAAGAATCAACAATCAAAAATCCAGTAGTGAAATACTGTTTGCTTCTTTAGCACATAAGGTATGGGTGTGGGGTTTTGAGGACAGCAGATAATGAACAATCCACTCATGCAAAAATGGTTATTGGTATGTTAGTATGAATGCTGTTACTTGTCTTTAGGAAGAGATGTATAGGTTTCATGGATGCTATGAGATTCCACCAGCAAGCAGGCATCTTTGTCTAACTCAAAGAAAGAGCAAGGAGCATAGTAACAACTCCTTACCTTTGAGGTATTCACGTTATGTCTGCCAGAGATCAAAAATCAAGTAATAAAGATTTTAATATAGTCTCTAGTTTTATATTTGAGGAGATGGAAATCATTCTCTACAGCAGTGATTCTTGATCTTTCTTCTGTTTAATACACCAGAGGAATATGACCCAGCTCCTACAAGCTATCTTGAAAAAGTTCAAGGAAAGCACTTACTATGTAAAAACTATGAGTGGATTTCAGAATGTTTTTGCACCAAAAATAAACTTTTTAAATTTAAAGATATATTTATTTGAAAGAGAAAGAGATACTCCAGCTACTGGTTCACTCCCCAAATGTCTACAACACCACCCAAGGCGGGGCCAGGCTGAACCCAAGAACCAGGAGCTCCATCTGGGTCTCCCACGGGGGTGACAGGAGCCCATGTATTTACACCATATTCTGCCACCTTCCCAGGCACATTAGCATGGAGCTAGACGGTAAGTGGAGCAGTTGGGACTCAAACAGGCTCTGCAATGTGGGATTCTGGTGTCACTGATGGCAGCTTAACCTGCTAAACACCAAAACCAGACCCTAAATTTATTTCTTTTAATTTCATTTTCCATACACTTTTTGAAAGACCCTTATATTTCTCAACAGATAAAGTGGTTCCTTGCAGTCTTGATACTGATGTATTCCAGCTGTTTGAGAAACAATAGTTGATATCTTATTTCAAAATTTACTTTGCTTATTCTTTGATGGAATTGTCAAACCCCCCAAAAAAATATTCCTTTCAACAGCTGTACTTACAGTCCTGATGCCTATGTTGTCACCTGAGGAGGGAAGTAGAGAATACTTTGTGTTGCCTTAAAAGTCAGAAGTATGGGGCCGGCGCTGTGGTGTAGCTGGTGAGGCCGCTGCCTGCAGTGCCAGCATCCCACATGGGTGCCAGTTTGAGTCCCAGCTGGTCCACTTCCAGTCCAGCTCTCTGCTATGGCCAGGGAAAGCAGTAGAAGATGGTCCAATTCTTAGGCCCCTGTGCCTGCATGGGAGACCCGGAAGAAGTTCCTGGCTTTGGATCAGTTCAGCTTTGACTGTTGCAGCCATTTCGGGACTGAACCAGCAGACAGAAAATCTTCTCTCTCTGCCTCTGTCTCTCTGTAACTCTGCCTTTCAAATGAATAAATAATTAAAAAAAAAATGTCAGAAGTAGACCCATTGGTTGTAAATAACTGGAAAGTAGATTTTTTTCCCCATACTAGTTTATAAGAGCTGCCTAGCAACATGATCTGTCCAACAGAATAAACTGCTTCTAAAATGTTGCATTAAGGCCGGCACTGTGGCACAGCCAATTAGCCTTCTGTAGCACCGGCAATCCATGTGAACACCAATTCAAGTCTCAGCTGTTCCACTTCCAATCCAGCTCCTTGCTAAAGGGCCTGGAAAAGCAGTACTTGCACCCCTGCACCCATGTGGGAGACCCAGATGAAGCTCCTGGCTCCTAGCTTTAGCCTTGCTCAGCCCTGGCCGTTAAGGCCATCTCAGGAGTGAATCTTCAGTTAGAAGATCTCTCTCTCTCTCTCTCTCTCTCTCTCTAACTCTGTTTTTCAAATAAATAATAAATCTTTTTTTAAAAAAATAAAGTGTTTAGTTTTCTAGTTTGCTTTCAATTAAAATACCCAAACAGCTACTTGGTGACACTACCTGAGGTTATTATAGAAGAATATTAGCAAAATATTCAATTGATAGAATACTGGACATCGTATTATAATAGGATATTAAAATTTCTACCTACTTCTCCACTACTTCTAATTCTTGGACAGTTAACCTTGGGTAATTTATATAAGCTTGAGTCATCATGTCAAATTTTATTTGGAACATTCATGTGATGTAACAGATGTTGATCACTTAAAGCTTGGTACATTGAATGCTGTGAAATCTAAAGCATCGGGGCCAGCACTGTGGCTTAGTGGGTAAAGCTGTCACCTGCAGTGCCAGCATCCCATATGGGCACCGGTTCGAGTCCCGGCTGCTCCACTTCTGATCCAGCTCCATTCTATGGCCTGGGAAAGCAGTGGAAGATGGCCTTGGGCCCCTGCACCCATGTGGGAGACCTGGAAGAAGACCCTGGCTCCTGGCTTCGGATCAGCGCTGCTCCGGCCGCTGCGGCCATCTGGAGAGTGAACCAGTGGATGGAAGACCTCTCTCTCTGTCTCTTCCTTTCTCTGTAACTCTGTCTTTCAAATAAATAAAACTAAATCTTAAAAAAATAATAAAAATATAATATAAACAATATAACATTTAGTAGAACCCTTATTGGGGGAAAAGTCAGTTCTATGTGTCAATTTTCTTTTGTGAAAATGACAACACTCAGTTCTAAAGTTTTTTGATAAAATGCCAACACAGTAATGAGCTCTTTAAACTAGAAACAGTGAATCAATACAGCCCCAAAGTAAATGGTGGACATATTGATTTGGGGTGAGGCAGAGAAACCTAACTTGAGAGAAGATGTGACAAATTTTAATGAAGTCAAAGTGGAAATAAGTGGAGAAAGAAAAAAAGGAATTTGATTGGAAAAAGAAACACTTTTTGTGTGTTCTGACAAATTACATTTCTGGGAATTTTGCTAGTTGTTTGTGATAGAAAGGGGAGTTACAGGCCTTGTGTCCAATGCATTTCAATTTAACAAGTACCTGTGGAAAGACAACACCAAATGAGTGATGCAAAGTGGGTGTCAAGGCGAATATCACAGTGACAGGTACTAGAACGTTGTACTAGTGCCATTTGAGAAATAAGCTGAAAAACAGAGATCTTAGTTTACAGAAAAGCTAATCATCAGCCTAAGTAACCCAACATAAACTGTAAACTTTCTGGTTTTACATTTTGGTTTTTTTAATAAAAATACTGATACCTAGGTCCTACTGAATATAAACATCATAACATCAAGAATAGAAGAATATTCAAGGTCATCCCCCTTTATACATCACATACTATATGCATGCATTTATTCAAAAAATATGTATAGAGCATCAGATTTGTGCCAGTAGTGTCCTAGATACTAGAGACTTAGCAATAATTAAAGTAGAAATAATCTCTGTGCTCTTGTGGGTCTTCTATTCTAATGGCAGGAGAAAGATAATGAACAACATAAATTAGTAAAATATATGTAAAGCAATGAAAAGTGTGACAAAAAGCAAGAAAATTGGATCGGAAGTACTGAGAATGGGAATGATGAGATTCAATTCTCATTTACTGTGGTCATGAAAGATTCACTTGAAAGGGTGTCATTGGAGCAAGGAACTTAAAAGATACAGAAGTGAATCTTATAAAAATCTGAGGTTTCCAGGTACAGAAAGACCAAGAACAGCATCCCAAGGCAGATGCATGCACATCTGATGAGTACTAGGAGCAAGGTGGTGTCTGTGGCTAGGGCAGAATGAAAGAGAGTAGAAAATAATGTCTGCAGAAATGACAGGATGAAAGCATAGGGCCTGGGATGCCATTAGGAAGATTCTGATTTTACACTGAGATGGGAAGTGGCTAGAGGTTTCTGAGTAGAAGAAAGGCACCATCTGCTTTTCATTTGATAGGATCACTATGGATACTGTTTTGGGAATAGAATGTAGCTGTCAAGGACAGACCAAGGGAAGGCTAACTATATTAGTTTTCTATTCTTACTATAATAAATTACCACAAACTTAGAGATTTTAAATGGTGAAATTGTGTTACCTTACAGTTTTGTTGGCTAGAAGCCTGTGAAGGTTTCAACTGGGCTAAAATCAAGGTGGGTATGGGCTGTGAGGCCCCAGAAAGACTGCTCCCTTGCCTTTTCCAGGGTTTCATGGCTGCCCACAATCTTTGGCTCATCCAACATGCTTCCACCTCTAAAACCTGCACCTGGTGTCTCTCTGATGGCCCTTCTACAGTCACATGTCTCTTTGACTCCCCGTTCTCTGACAATTCTTCCTTCTTAGGACATCCAGAAAAGATTCTCCATTTTCAGGACTGCGTGATTAGCATGCACCTTCCTAGATAATTCAGGATACACTCTCTATAGCAGCAAGGTCCTTAAATTAATCACAACTACAATATCCTCTCTACCATATAAGGTGACATGGTCACGAGATATGAGAAATTTCCAGAAGATAAAGGACATTGTTCTACCTTAAAAAACTTACAACAGTTGACCTTTCACTTGCATCATTCTTTTTCTTAAGATCGACTGATTGATTCATTTGAAATGCAGAAAGAGATGGAGACACACACACACACACACACACATACACACACACAAATATACACGCATTCACAGAGCTCTTCCATCTGCTGGTTCACTTCCCAAATACCCACAACCACCAGGTCTGGGCCAGGCCAAAAGCCAGGATCCAGGAATTCCACCTTAGTTTCATATTTTGGTCATCATCCACTGTGTTCCCAGATTTATCAACAGTGAGTTGGATCCAAAGCAGGGCAGCTAGGACTCAAATTGGCACTCTGATATGGGTTGTTGGCATCATAAGCAGCAGCTCAACCTGCTGTGTACAATGAGAGCCCAAACCCATCTGCATGTGCAGGATACCAACCACCTCTTTATCAATTTCTCACACGTTATTCTTAGTGTGTGCTTGCCTTGTTCCCTTTCTGAAATCACTAATTTTCTTTATAGCGATATGCTTGCCTGGGCTGTCTCACCTCAGTAGTCACGTCTTATTTCCAGCGCATTGTCCATCTTTCTCTAGCCTGTCTCACTACCTGTTAGATTGGAGTTTCCGTTCTAATCACTTGGAAAACAAAATGGAGTAGTAAAGGAATAGCATAAAGATTTCTAGGATGTAAAAGCAATATAGGGTTTGGGAAGTGCTGTTTTCTCTCCATGCATAGGGAGTTTTATATTCACACTGGCATTGGCACAAGAGGAGACAGTCCTGCAGATACACTAAAATATGTTAGATCACCATCTGTGTGACAGACCACATGACATATGGAGGTATGTTTCCAGCTCTATGACTCCATGACAAAAGTCCTTTAAATAGAATGAAGATGGGCTTAATAAGCAATGTGAAATATTTGCCATTATTCTACGCAAAGCATTTTATATTTGGAAAGATTTTGCATTGTTCTTCAAACATAGAATTTGTCAAACAGACACTTTTACCCCAAGATAAAAGCTTAAGTTAGTATAAAGCCATGATTCTCATTTAAATTCCGGGTAAAGACTACCCATGGCTTATGGAATCTGATGCATGTGATTGATCTTTGAAATAAAAGTGTTCATTAAGATATCAAAGATAATAGTCACTTCCATTGAAGAATAAGCACAATTTGCAAAGAATACATTAATACCCACATCTGTGGTATTTCAAGAGAAACTAACTTAGCAGTGACAGCTAATGAAAGTGACTAAAGAATGTGAAGATTAAAAGATCAGTATGAATCAAGAACCAATTTATGAATTTCATGAGTCATAAGTGTTCTAGCACTTCTCTGAGGCCTCACCAGCCTGTAGGTACAAATGGTACAGTATTCAGAGTTGGCATCATATTCCAGTGACTCTTGCCACCCATCTGCATGTGCAGGATACCAACCACGTCTTTATAAATTTCTCACACATGCACATGAACCAGCTTCTTAGTTGTAGCCATTATTTGGCAAGCAGAGTGCTTTTATTTCTTTTTGTCATCCGTTTTGCTTGGAATTACAGAATTGTTCACAAAGTGTCTCTGGTGTTACTTCTGCTTACTCTGTCATGTCCCTGGCAACATCATCACTTTGGGAGCTTTTCAGATGCCAGAATTGTTTGGAGTATTATTAAAATGAGTAGGTGGATTAATCCCTCAGCCACCTATGAAATCTGTTATGTATTCTGTCAAGGGGATCCTAAAGTACGTGCCCTGTGCTTTAGCAGTGGATTGGCTTTGAAGTTTGCATTTAATAGCTCCATTCCATCCCAAACCCACAAACACTGTGACAGATCAAGAATATTTTTCATTCCTTTTTTTTTTTTTAAATTGTAAACCAACCATTTCTTCCTGACTCGTTTTGTTTTGTTTTGTTTCTTGAGATGTCTCCTCAAACTCTCATTCAAGTGACAACAAACAGACCTGCTTTACCAGTTCAACAGACACACATCTGAAGTTTCAATCCTCATAGGAGACATGGCTTTAGCTAAAGCCCGGACAACTTTTTTTGGTAAGCCTAGGGTTAATTCAAAAGTAACAACCTTACCACATATTGCAAGAATTGGATATTTTTCCATTGCAACTTTTTAACTACAACTTAACAATTTTTATGCCCTGATGTTTCTTTTTAACCACAGCTAGAGAAACTGCACTGGTGGATGCAAGACTTGAACAGGAATCTTGCTGCTTTGGTATTACTCATCACTTCCTCTTCAGTATCTCTGTCCACTCCGCCCCCCTCCCCGGGGAATATTGATTGTGGAACACGAGCAGCTGATGGAAAGCAGTTGAAAATCGTTTTTTAATAGATTCCTAAATGGTACAAGTGGTGCTAAACACATAAAGCTGTCCCTTTCCTTGGAAGGTAGCTTTATAAAGAAAAAGTTTAAACGAAAATCTTATTTGTTACCATCAGGAAATTTTAGAGTATAAGCAGTCCTTTCGAAATACTTAATCTTATGTTTTCTGAGAGATTTGTCATGATCACTAGTGTGCATTTTTGACACTGCAGCTAAATAACAAGGCAGAAATGACTTCCTCCCAAAACTTCCTACTTACTTATTTTATTTAAGAAGTCATTTTTAAATTTGGTTTTATTGCTACTTCATCTGAGTGGAAATTTGGTGTTGTGATATTTCATAGAAGATTTTCAAAAAATTTTTGTACTCAGAAAAACTAGTGGTGCAAATAATTACTGACTATAGTTTTATAACTGTCCACAGTCTAACAAATGGAAGTATTCGGGAATCAAACCCAAGAACAAGCTTTTGGCTGTGTGTTGTTTGGGGAAGGTTGAAAATCAGTACTTATTATAATAAAAATTCATCACTGATTACCTAGGTCAATAGATGAACTTAAAAATAATATTAGAACAATATACAACCATGGGGAAATCTAATAAATAAAATGATTTACTTGTATCTTATGGAGAAGGCATTATAAGAAGATTCATGTTTAAAAAGGATTTTGGTTATGGAACAGGTATCTTTGTAGAATCTACTTCAGAGATGGTTACGGGCATTCATCTAAATCTAATACAAATTATACCATGTTTCCTTAACAGTAGGAATAAAGAACAACTTTGCTTTTCTCCAGTGAAATTCAAACATGTATCTTCTTCGGGAAACAGGAAGATTTGTTTGTAAATTAGCAATTTCATTTTTAATAGCAGAATAATTTCCTGTAAACAAGTTGATTGAGTTCTATAACAAAGATGTGTGCTACAAATCTCGTTTAGTATTTCTTAGTCGCTATTCTTAATAACAGAGTTATGATGACAGTTACACTTTATAATAATGTCACAAACTGGTTTTGCCAATAAATATCAATAATGTGACCTCAGGTCCACAAATTTCTTCCTTTCTTTATTTATTAGTGCACCAAATGTTTATCAAGTACCAAAAAAATGCCAGTCTCTTTAGAATTGTTGGAGATTATGGTAAGCAAATGAATGTAATCATACAAACAAACATGTGATTATAGAAAGGGGATAAGAGAGAGTGTGGGGAGACACTGATTGGGTCTGTGATCAGACAAAGTATCATTGAGGAAGAAATTTTGATCATAGATAAGTGAGAGTGAGATTTATCCCTGCAGAGAAAGGAAAGGAAAGTCCACTCTGACAGAAACAATGTTACAAATACCCAGGTGGGAGGTGGCCAGGCCAAGGACCTGAAAGGATGTGAAGTGGCTGCAGGACAGAATGCAAGGGCAGGTGCATGGTGTGCAGGAAAGCTAGGTGAGGAGCAGAGGAAGAACTTGAAACACCTGGCTAGCATCCAGTCTGCATTCTAATAGTTGCTAAAGGAGAAGATTCTAAATCAGTGTATAGTAGATAGGGCTGGGTTTTACAGTGGGCAGGCAGGTGAAATATGCAGTGCTTGGTAGTGAACTGGAAATGGAGAGGTGAGAAGAGACCACAGTGACTTCTAGGCATAAAGAAAAGAATGAATTAATGGTTGAGCCACAGAGCTGGTTGTAAGGAAGACTCACAGGATGGCTCCTGCTTTCAAGAATATCATCACATTAATATGGTGACAGAGAGCCATGTAAACAAACAAAAAAAAATAGACCTTTTACTTTGCTTTATTAATCTTTCTTTTCAGAAATTAATATAAGGTTCTTTATTTTTTTAAGATATATTTATTCATTTGAAAGAATTACATAGAGAGACAAGGAGAGGCAGAGAGACAAAGAGAGAGAGAGGTCTTCCATCCACTGGTTCACTCCCCAGTTGGCCACAATGGCCAGTGCTGTGTCAATCTGAAGCCAGGAGCCAGGAGCTTCCTTTGGGTCTCCCATGCGGGTGCAGGAGCCCAGGGACCTGGATCACCTTCTACTGCTTTCCCAGGCCATAGCAGAGAGCTGGATCAGAAGTGGAGCAGCCAGGACTCCAACCGGCACCCATATGTGATGCCACCATTGCAAACAGTGGCCCTACACACTACACCACAGCAGCGGCCCCATAAGGTTCTAATATTTACTGTGTGTTTAAAAATGAGCTACTAAGGCCTGGCGCTGTGGCAAAATAAGTTAAGCCTCCACCTGAGGTGCTGGCATCCCAGATGGGTCCCAGTTCATGTCCAGCCACTCCTCTTGTGATTCAGCTCTCTGCTATGGCCTGTGCTTGAGCCCCTGCACCTACGTGGGAGACCAGCTCCTGCCTTTGTGGCCATTTGTGGAATGTACCAGTGGATGGCAAACCTCTCTCTCTTTCTCTCTCTCCCTCTCTCTGTCTTTAGCTCTGCCTATCAAGTAAATAAATACATCTTTTAAAAAATGAGCTATTGGGGCCAGCGCTGTGGTGTAGCAGGTAAAGCCACCGTTTGTGGTGCTGGCATCCCATATAGGTAGGTACCAGTTCAAGAACCAGCTGCTCCACTTCCAATCCAGCTCTCTGTCATGGCCTGAGAAAGCAGTGGAAGATGGCCCAAGTCCTTGGGCCTCTGGACCCATGTGGGAGATGCGGAACAAACTCCTGGCTCCTGGCTTCGGATCAGGGCAGCTCTGGCCACTGTGGCCATCTGGGGAGTGGACCAGCAGATGGAAGACCTCTCACTCTCTGCCTCTCCTTCTCTTTCTGTGTAACTTTAACTTTCAAATACATAAATAAATCCAAAAAAAAAAAAAAAAGACAGGATAATCCTTTGTTGTGGAGGGTTGTCCTGTGTGGTATATTTAACAGAATCCTCCTCTGCCTGTGGTCATTGGATGTTAAGAGCAACCAGCCTTCTCCAGGGGTGTGACAATCAACAATATCTCCAGACAATGTCTAGTGTTTTGTATGAGATTATTGCCCCGTGGGATAATATAAGCTGAACACATTAAACTGTAATCACTGCTATTGAGCTACCTCAACAGAACCAGAGTATAAGAAGCTGATATTCTTTAAGAATCTTGGGGACAATGTTTGGAATAGCTTCAAGAAATGATATTTGAGGTGCCCCATGACAAACGAGCAGGACAGTGTCAGAGAGTAAAATCTGAGATAGTGCCATCCCATACCGCACATATACACGTATACTTCATAAAACTCCTGGGAAATGAATTTAAAATATGTTTATTTTGGTACAAAAATTTTGAAATTCAGACATATTAAGTATCTTCAAAAAGTTCATGAATTTTTATATTATGAAGAACCATACATAAGTTTCAAATTTTTGTACCAAAATAAATTTATCTTTTTAATCCAATTTCCCATCGATGTTCTGAAGTCCTCAAGTTACATAGCATGCTGTGCAGGGACAGTTCAGCCTGTGCTGTGCTGGTTCATACTCCTAGTCTATCCACAACCAACTTTCTAAAATCCATACCTTTAATGTAGTAGCTTCCCTAGTCATCAGCAATAAGTGAGGTAGGACTACTTTGTATTTCCTTACTACCTTGAGGTCAATACAGAGGTTCAGTACATGCCAGGTTCCTTGACCCAAATTCTTGAGGGACGGAAATCAAGATGATACCTTAACTGTTCCAAAATTCCAATATCTTAAGTGCAGAACCCAATGGTTTGCTCAGTGTTGTACCTGCCTAGACCAGTCCCCCAAAAATCTCACTGTGGTGCTAGAGTTTCACTGATACACTTTACTTCCTCACTTTCCCTTTTTATTCTATCATCAGATTCCCATTTTGAATATTTCAGATGACTAAAATGCAATACTGCTTATATAAAATAGTGTTAAATAATAATTTATGAATAATTTCACAACCTGATCTAGCTGAGATAGGATCTAAGCCTATTGTAGAGAAGGCTGGTTACAATTGATTGTATTAGACAGTTTCTATTGCCAGAAATTAATAGCATGCCATTCAAACTCCTTTGTTAACAGGATATAAAAATAAACAACTTAGTTTCAATTTCCTATCCCTCAGGCAGGTCATGTATGGCGCTAATAACTTTCACAATTGTAACAGTAATTGTTTTTATATTCAACGAAAAATGTCTGACAACATTAGCAGTTTGGTGATGAGAAAATCTTCTGAAGGGAGAACAGTCACAAATGTGATAAAACTAAAATGACATTAGGCAGAAATCATTTTCTGAGATTATCAGGGGAGGAAATATAGCTCTGCCCTAAATTGGATACTTGCAAATGATATAATAACAATTGAGATATTTTCACTTGTTCTTAACATTGAAGAAGCCTAAAATTTATTTTTAATTTAATTATTTTCAGCCTTAAGTTTATAAAACTCTATTTTATGTATACTCTATGTGACCATTTTAAATTATAATAGTATAAGAAATAACTATGATATAGATATCAACAACTCTTTTATATTAGCCAGACAAAATTGATCATAAGTCTGAAGATTAATTGCCTAATTATAAGTATTTTTTAGCCTTTAAGCAGCTTCTTTTGGTTTACCCTTCATTTGTAAAATACGATGTTCATCTGATCTTCTATTTCAATCCCCCTGAATTGATTTTTAAAGACAACTGATAGATAGATAGGTGATAGATAGATGCTTTCATTTTTCTCTACCCAAACTGCAAAGCATATGGTGTAGAAATTACAATGATATTTTTCAAATTTAAAAATCAGTCTCAAAATGGTTGACACATAGCCTGCTTTGAGATGAAGCAGGATGATAATTCACTGCCTTTGGCTCTCATGTTCTATTGAAAGAGAGCAGATTCTAGGGACTTCCTGAGGCAGGAGGGGAGAAAGGCAAGCTCACAGTCATCCAGGATGTCTAAGGACGCTGTCCACTGGCCATATTGACGCTTCATCAAAAGTATCAAAGCAGCTGCAGACCAGATATCCCCCAAAGGAAAAAGATCTAAGTTTGTAAAGGCTTTTTTCTCTATGTCCTCCTCACTTCCACTGTTTGTCTATCATTGTTGTTGGTATAGAAGAACATAAAAATTTCTTTGTGCTTCCAATGGAAAGGCCAGAGTGATCATATCCTACCCATTATCCAGGTTTTATGATAAATATTATGAAGGAAGAAGAAAATCCTTGGGAATTGGCAGCCAAGAAAAGAAGAGGAACGTAGATGGAGCGCCTGGCTTGTACTATAGGCAAGGAAATAATTTAGATCAGGAGATAGTTTGCAGGAACAATCATATTTATTCTGCTTTCTTAAAATATAAGAAATCATTTTTTGTTTTCAAGCAAAGGCAGGCCATGTGAACACTGGCTCAGGTAGGGGAGATTACAATTAATTGGCCTTTTGGGGAATAAAGCAGGTTGATGGGGCGAAGGTCAGCGGCACAGTCTTGGAATGGAGAACAGCAGATGGCAGTGTGGTGTTTAATACATTGTTAAATATGGAACACAGGAAAACGTCCCTTATTTGGAGCTCCTTCAGTATAAACTAGGACAACAGTACGGGGCCAGCATTGTGGCATAGTGGGCAATGTCGTCACCTGTGACACCAGATCCCATATGGGTGCCAGTTCATGTCCTGGCTGCTCCAGCTCCATGCTAATGTGCCTGGGAAAGCAGCAGGAGATGGCTCAAATACTTGGGGCCCTGCACCCATGTGGGAGACTAGAAGAGGCTCCTGGTTCCAGGCTTCAGTTGGCCCACCCCTGGTGGTTGTGGTCACCTGGGGACTGAAACAATAGATGAAGATCTCTCTCTCTCTCTCTCTCTCTCTCTCTCTCTCTTCCTCTCTTCCTCTCTTCCTCTCTCTATGTAACTCTGACTTTTAAATAAATAAATAAATAAATAAATATTTCCTTTAAAGTCACAACTGTAAGAGAAACAAATCTTCAGGGACCCAGGCATAGCCTACATGGATCTGCCTCAGCTTCCTGCTTCCTCTTCCCACACTCTCATTTGTACAAGCCTGACTCTGCTCCAGAGGTGTTTTGCATCGGGAGTTCTCCTAGCATAGTGCGCACAGTCTTTATGCTACTACTTTCATTTTTCAGGTATCAGTTTCTGTGCCACTCCTTGACAAGCGCTCCTCCATCTCTGTGCTTACAGTAAACCTTTCACCCCAGTGTTCCCATCTTAGCCTCCTCTGTGCTGTAGTACATTGGTTTGTCATTTGCCTCCCTTTTACAAGGGCATGGATTATGTATGTCTCTTTCTCAGCTCTATCCCTGATACCAAGCAGTGCAAATCTTCTCTACTTACTGTCCATTAATTGATCATGAAATGAATTTTAATGTGTCATGGGTTTCTAAACATAGGGAAGTAGCATTTTCCACTTTTAAAGTTCTTTCATGAAGAGACATCGTATTTCTTGTCTGCCGTCATCTGCTCTAATACCAATAATAAACAAGAATTAAAACAGTGCTCAACTTAACATTTCCAGATAATAACAACATGTTAGATATTACTATTTTAACACAGGCACCATTAAGAATGGACCTATTTCTCTCAGGCTGTAAGTTTCTGGGTTGTAAACACCAGATGCCTTGTGTTCAAAGCTTGTTACTTTCTATTAGACAAAGTGCTGGATGTTTTACAAAATATCCTCTTCAGTCCCTCAAATAATCCTACAATTAGGTCTTAAGTTATTCTCATTTTCTGGATAAGTAAACAAAGACTTAAATCATAATGCCCATTTGAGACAGTGCTAGGATTTGAACTCAGTTCCATATGACTCCAAACTCTTCATCATGGTATGCTGTTTCCCCAAAATATTTTTGCAAAGTTCATTCAAAGGAAAGTTTCATATTATTATTGGATGACATAGGATTACTATTCACATTGTTTTGGCTAGAAATAATGGAATTTGATTTTTTTCTAGGAAACCCTGAGTATTAAGTATTAATGTGAGTATATTTCAATGTGTTAGATACCTGGAGTTCTGGCTGAGCCTAATCTGAACTTCAGGTATGCTTTGACATGTTTCCCAGACTCATGCGCCAACATCTCATCACCATTCCCTGGTATCTACATGAGTGTGGGGTGTTGTACCTGTTTATTTCCAGTGGGGAAGCTTGCCTGGGGGCGAAGCTAGGGTTTTAGGAAGCCACGTGCTCATTTGAGAGAAGAGAAGAAAAGTCCATGGGCACAACATCTTTGTTCGATTACCCCAGTGTCTTAACCTGTGTCTTAACCACAAGACTAAATGCCTGCCCTGGTTTTATTTTGTAAAGGTGGGATGCTTTGGATAACATAAATTAATGACTATGTAGCCAACTATTTTCTTGAAGGAAAATTAAAATATTTTAGGTAAGGAAATTCATTCAAAATTATGTCAGAAGAACCACTAATCAATTCTCATAGGCCATATATTTATTTATAAGACCTAAATATTTAACTAAGAATCCACAAAAATCTTTCTAAAATTCTTCACATTGTTCTCTGAGTATTTTAGTTTACCTAATTAAAAGACTTATCTTCAGCTTTACACAGAAAACCCCATATTTAAAACCAGATATGTTAAGACTGTGAGAATAAAATATTTTCTCTAAATTGTCATTGAAATGGCATATTGGCAAGGCAGGTTCTTATAAGAAACCATTCCTCCCTGTGCCCATGCCCTTTTGCAACTTGAATTTGCCACTTGGACCATCAAGAGGTGGAGTTTACTCTTCACCTTCATCTGGGTTGGTCTTCTCACTTGCACTGGCCAAGCAAACACAGCAGTAGTGTCACCATAAGTTCTTCATAGGTGTTCAAAGCCAGGCAGTTTCTGCTCTTTCCCCCTTGGGACTTTGAACTACCGAGCCACGGTGGTGAGAGGCCATCTGCTAGTGACAGGTCATAGCTAAATGCAAACGAAACTATCCCCAACCGAATCCTCACATGAGTTCAGTCCGGTGAGGGATAAAACCAGATGACCAACCTAGAGAACCATTTAAAAGTTGTTTTTAATCACTGTTGTTTAAAACAGTAGTTTTTGCAGCAATAATAACTAAAAGAGTTCGATATGTTCTTCCTTTTCCCTGAAAAACAAGGTCTCCTGGGAAGTGAGATTTTTGTTTTCCCAAAGAACCTGCTGTTCCAAATTTGTTGTTTATAGTAGTTCAATACACTGTTTCAGTCTCTGTGTCAATGCCAGTGTGAAAATTATCTTTTATTTCATAAGCAATCTGTGATTGATGAACTTAAGTGTCATGTCGATACAAAGTCGATTTTGTTTACTTAGAAATTTTATTTAAACTGTTTTGTAAGCAACAAAAATGTTTTAAAGATTCAAATTTCAACAAAAGTCACAAAATATAAAGTAGTATAATATATTCAATGTAGATTCCTTTCTTACAACTTCCAATGTCATAAGGGAGAAAATATCTATTTGGCTGGAAAATTTTTATCACTGGTCTTATTTTTGTACTCATCTGGAAGTGAATGAACATATAAGACCTGGATGGAATTTTGGGCTGTCCATCAACAAAACCAGCATTTTATTTTTCTCACAATGAGAATACAAATGATCCAGTTTTCAAACATGTCATCTTTTTTCAACCCATGAGAGTCATTAGGCTGAAGCTGAGAAAAGGGACAGCTGGAACTGCCACTGAATCGTTATGGGACCATAGGCAGGTTATTTAACCTGTGCATCTTAGAAGAAGGCTATCACTAACTTACATGATTTTGAGAGACACTTAGTTCATGTGTCCTTGGGATTTTTCATTTTTGAAGTAAAATGAGTGGACTTATCATTTAGAATCTAGTTGAGAGAAAACTGAAAAACTGGTTTTATTGATGGAGGGCCCAAGTGCACAAGCCAGTTCAAAGGTGGTGACAGGAGGGCTACTGACCACGCCTCATCTTTAAGGGAAATCTTCCTGATTCTGCTGGGAAACACTTTAGGCATCTAAACTACACTATTTATGATTCATTCCAAATAAGTTGGGACCTGAAACATAGTTGAACCTGAGGGATAAGAAGCTCAAAAATAACCATACCTACCATTACGGATACTCCAGTGTTGTGCTAAGTGCTTCTAATCTTCGTAGGAATTGATTCTGGAGAAAGGTTATCAGAATAGCCCTGATCATTCACAACTTCCTGACTTCCATACGTACAAACTAGGTGTGAGATGAGAGAGGAGGGAGAGACAGAGGGAGGGATGGGGGGCAGGGATTGAGAGGAGAGACAGTGAGAGAAAGAGAGAGAGATAGAGAAAGAGAGAGAGAGAGAAATGAGGTACCAAGGAATTTTGATTCCTTCCATTTATTTTTATTGGGTGAACTTTATTGAAATACAGGCATTAAAAGTATGCCTATTGTGAGGGTAGACAATAATCAGAATTAACTAATTCATTTTTGATAAATTATTCTGATTACCAGTGGGCAGTTTAGCAGACAATAAAAAAATTGATTCTCCCATGTTTTCCATGCAAAGCTCAAACTACATATTGGCAGAAGCAGTCCCACATAAGCTGAAATAGAAATGGAATGACATTTCAGCCTAACACATTCTGTTTATTTAGGCTGTTACTGATGTTTGTCCTTGAGACTTTTTTTTAAAGAATTTATTAATACATTAGATTCTCAGGGTCACAGCAAATGCTTGATAATTACAACACAATCTCATAAATTCTCATGTGATTGTGATATTAATACAAAGAAAACAGATTCAATGTAGTTTATAGATACAATTCTGAGATTATAATGATACTTCCATTCCTCCTTCCACCTTTCTTTCCCTTCCTCCCTCCCTCTCCCCCTTCCTTCTTTTCTCTCTTTTCTTTTCTTTCTTTCCCTCTTTCTTTCGTCCCTCCATTAAGGAAACCATAGGTAGTTCACATTCGTATTAATGATTTAATCAAAGAATTCCTTTTGATGACAAAATTAACTGTTAGTTTCAAGGAAGTAAGCTGTATTCATCTTATTACATTTGTCTTCTTCACATCTAGTTTTTCTATGAGGCAATATATTGTTACAGTGTAAACCTAGGGGTCAGAAGACTTGGATTGGGAGACAGAATGAGCTGGTGAGGGGCCTATGGAAGGCAGCTGATTGTTCAGACCCTCTAGTGGGACATATTTTTAATCTGAAAATGAAAATAGATAGGTAGAGGTTTCAGGAAATTTTTGAGCAATCATTGAGTGAGAGTATTAAAAGTAAATTTGGGGCCAGCGCCGCTGTTCACTAGGCTAATCCTCCGCCTTGCGGCACCAGCACACCGGGTTCTAGTCCCAGTCGGGGTGCCAGATTCTGTCCCGGTTACCCCTCTTCCAGGCCAGCTCTCTGCTGTGGCCAGGGAGTGCAGTGGAGGATGGCCCAGGTGCTTGGGCCCTGCACCCCATGGGAGACCAGGAGAAGTACCTGGCTCCTGCCATCGGATCAGCGCGGTGCGCCGGCCGCAGTGCGCTGGCTGCGGCGGCCATTGGAGGGTGAACCAATGGCGAGGGAAGACCTTTCTCTCTGTCTCTCTCTCTCACTGTCCACTCTGCCTGTCAAAAAAAAAAAAAAAAAAGTAAATTTGGGAGATACCCTTTAACAAATCAGGTTAGGAAACTTTGGAGAAGAAAGGAAAGTATTAGTAGGAACTGATGTGGAATCACAATGGAAGTGGGTAAATAGCAATGGGATAGAGACACGGCCGCAACCATCCGTGTGCCTGACCAAAGACTCAGGCAAGGTCTGAGGGGAGGACTGCCCCGCTTTGCTTACTGATTAGTCTGCCTGAGTAAACCTCTAACCCTACTTCTTAACTGTGAAGGTTTTGATGCACGTTCATCACTTTATTCTAATACTCAGTGGAAAATGGGAAGAAATGTATAGTCCTTGGCTTTATAACAACACATATTTCAAGAAATCAGACATCAGAAAAAGCTGTAAGTCATCATAAACTGAAAGAACTCAGATAAAGTTTGCCGACCTTGGGCTAGTACATTTGTATAGTGTACACACACACAGCAGTAGTCAAGCAAGCTGAAGTCTAAAATATGCGGTGAGCAGCATAGGTCAGTGTCACCCACCAACTAAAATGACCTGCTTTAAGGAGCAGAGGACGTTATCAAGGCCCGAGTTTCACATAATCATTAAATCATTGAGAACCCATACATTATAAAACTAATGGTCTCCTGAATTCATCTAATGCTGTATTTTTGCTGGGGTGCTTGCAAAAAGCTTGTTGGAATCAGGGTAATCTATCCCTTTTTCCTTTTCCTTTGTAAAAGCTACTATCAATCAAGACATTTATGTAGCACTTTAACAGAGGAGGTCAGGGTGGCCTATTACTCATGAATATCTGATAATTTCACTCACTCTATTGCATATAATTTTCCATTACAGGCAGTATTAAAATGAATTCACTGATTTCTCCATAATCCTGGCAATGTCTTGAATTGGTGATGTCAACAGAAGTTCACAATGACCTTGTTTATAAAGACAGAACATTGTGATGAGCAAGACAGTTCCTCTAACAATGAGAGTCTAGATATCCTAAATGAAGTGCTGTATATTCTTTCTGTATAAATGAAATACACTTAAGAGTATCTCAGGGACAAGGGGACTTTAAAATACCATATTTCAATATCTATAGCGGAAATTGAGAAACCAAGGGTAATGGACTTGATGATATGCCAGAATCTGGAAGACCATGGACTCCTAGCCCATTGCACTTTCTGCTGTACCAATTTTTCTCCAAATGGCAGACAAGCCTGACAGATGGTGTACAAGATAATTTTAAGTAATTTAAGAAATGGCAGAGAATGACACAATGAGAAAGTTACTCTTCTAAAATATCTTTCAGTACCTCTGATTTACATCTAGTAGACAGCTTTGTGTGAAGGTAGTACAATTTTAGAGGCTTTGTAACATACATTCATCTCTGATTTTAATAAGGCGGTCACAGCAGAAGCTCAGTTGGCAGTCGCATGTAACTAGAATTTAATAGTATTTTTACTGAGTCATTTTTAATGTTATTGTCTACTTTTCAAAGTGATATTTGTCTTCCATTTATAATAGTGATGTAAAATTCATTTTAATATAAATTAATTTTGGTAATAAAATAGAATTGACATAAAAGTATAATGTGAATATACTTAGGTGACTCTGAACTATTACAAAAATCATAAAAAGACTTGAGGAGTAAGTTGCCTGAAGCCAAGCAACACCAGTATCACTTGTATCACTAACAGTCTAAATTTCTGTATTTATAGTTACTTAAAAATTTTGAGATTCACACAAAGCAAGCTTTACAGTCTCTGTTTTACAGTGAAATAAATTGAAGCCCAGGGATAAGAACTAAGCATTACACAATCACAGAACAAATAAATGATAGAGCCCCAAGAAAAGTTGAGTTAATTTCTCCACAGTTTCTGCCTCCTGTTTTACCTGGAAGGTCTCTTGTCTCATCAACCAATGAAAATGGAGATTTTGTTATACAGAATAGCCAGGTGGCATTAGTCAGATTTTGATGGGTTCCAATATCTACCAATAAGGAAAAACCTTCCTAGCAAAGAAAATCTAGATATTCTCATTGTCTAAAACACTCAATTATGTTAAATTTTAATAAAATGGGATTCATTAAGCACTGAAGCTAAAGTAGATGAAGAAGGAGGGATATTTTAAAAGCATATTGGGGCAGATATTTCACACAGCATTTAAAATGCAGCTTGGGATGCCCATATCCCATATCCAAGTACCCAGGTTTGAGTAGCAGCTCCCCTTCCGGTAATGCACACCCGGTAGGCAGTAGGTGAATGACTCAAGAACTTGGTTCCCTGCCACCCACATGGGAGATCTGGATTGAGTTTCTGGCTCCTAGCCTCAGCCTAATCAAGCCCCAGATTTTGCAAGCATTTGGGAAGCGAGCTAGGGGATGAAAGATATTTCTTCTCTTCTCTTTGTTATTCTCTGGGTCATATATCTGCCTTTCAATAAAATGAAAATGAATAAGTTAAAAATTTAAAAAGAAACAAAAAACATATATGAACATTTGTAGCATTGTAGAAAAAGAATTCTATGCATAAAATTTACAAATTTACAAAATAAAAATAACACAAATATAATACCAAATGTATGAACTGGACATTTGATGCTTTAAAATTCAGAAACTATCACCAGTGTTTGTGTCAAGTTTATATAAGCTACTTTAATATATATTTTATTGTGCAATATTCAAAACAAATGACTTTGATTATCTTAATTATGTAATTGGAGTAAATAAACCTCTGGGGAGTTAAATGGCAAGTCTAAAGTCTCTTGAATAGAGATTCAGTATTTGCATAAACACACCTCCTTTGCTGTATCTCCATAATGATTTAAGAATGGGAAAATCTGTGTTGCTATGGCTGAGCCATTAAATACTTTGGATCTTAGTTTTGGACACTTTTTCAGAGGTATCAAAGGCTTCGTCATGTCATCTTAAGCTGGGATTGTTTTTAATTCACAATATTCCATTCCTAAGGATCACTATTCACTGTATAACATAATCTTACAGGATTAGAGCTAAGTCTCCTTCCTTTTCATCCCAGCTTCTGGATACTGTTCAAACTATAAAGATAACACCCACCTGATCCACTGGCCTTGCATACTGAGTGGTTCTCACACTATTTTTAAGTTTAGCTAGTGCAGTTTGATCCAAAAAGACCAAATCTAAGCAAATCCCATTTGTGTTATTCATAAAATTGCACAATGGAATATGATTGAATGATGTCTCAAGGCTCCCATCTTGACTGAAGCATCTCCCCCATCAGATGAGTAGAATGCTCACAAGACCTTGAGGGCCATTGTTTTTGATTAAGGAATTTATCTGTTGAAGAACTTATTTAAAAGAACATGAATTATCTAGGACATACACAGCAGTCCATGCTAATGTGTTCATTTATCACAATATACTGCCTTTCTGTGACACTTAATACTTCAAACTCACTCTTTGCTTTCATCATCCTTACTTCAAAATTGATGGAATAGTATTATTAGTTCCATTTCACACATGAGGAACAGGAAATGTATGTAATTTTCCATGTATGCAGAGCTAATTAGTGACATTCAGGACAAGGTCCTAGTTTTTTATTATGTAGCCAAGCCTCTTTCTATGATTATTTCCCTTAGCAGAGAGCAGTCTCCTGCAGGAACAGAACTTTGAACACTAGAATGGAAAAGATGAGTTAAAGGAGAAGAAATTCCAGAAGTCGATCTTTGGCCAGGGATAGTAGTTGATAATAAATCATTGCTATAAGGAAAGCTGGATACTGAACAAATGATAAGGAGGAGAGCCCAGAGATGAATCTGCACCATCGTGGGGCGTTAGGGTCACATTCTCCTTTCACAGATGATCATTGTTGGCTGTAAGAAAGCCTAAGAAGTGGACTAACTGACACAGGAAAAAAATAACGAGTTGAAATAAAATCAGGCCTCTTAAGTTCAGCACTGTACTCTTTCATGAACCTTAGAACTTTGATGAAGGAGGGTGTTTTATAAAGAATTTAAAGTAAGACTAAGGGGCAAGCATCTGACCTAGAAGTTAAGAATTTGTTTAGGACATTTGCATCCCATGTTATAGTATATGGTTTCCAGTCTTGGCTCCAATCCTGATCCTGAGAAGCAGCAGTGATGGCCCAAGCAGTGGAGTTCCTGCCACCCTTATAGGAGATGCAGATCCAGTTCCTTGCTCCAGCTTTCGCCTGAGCCAGCCCTGAATGTTACAGCTTTTTGAGAAGTGAATCAGTAGACGGGAGTGTGTTTGCTCTCGTTCTATTTCTCAACAAATTTTTCAAATAATTAACTGATTAAGGTAAGATTATTTGCAGTACAAACAGTGAAAATTATTGTGTGGATGTGGCCATCTGGATGGAAAAGATAAATTGGATTAAGTGAAAAGTGTAAAGGAGGAAATAAGAGGTTAAAAAATAGCCTATACTTGTATTTAATCAGATATTTGTTAAAGTTTTCCCATGACTGATAATTCAGAAATAGTACTTGGACCCCTGCACCCACATTGGAGACCTGGATGGAATTCCAGGGTCCTGCCTTAGGACCTGGCACAGCCTCAGCCATTGCATAGCTCACTCGCTCTCTCTTTCCTCTCTGCCTTTCAAATAAATAAATAAACAAATAAAATATTTCCAATAAGTAATGAAAACATTACCTAGTGAAGTTTTCAAATATGACTCTGTGGATATTTGATATGCTAGTTTTTAGAAAAGTGGGATGCCAGAGCACAGCATCTCACAGTTTCCCCAGAACCTGATTTAGAAGGGTGTGATGCTCTGTAGGCAAACTCTCACTTGAGTGATTGTGTTTTTCTTAGCATGATTGAGAGAATGTGCAGTATTTTTAGGGAATGTTTTGACAAGATATTCTTAGCATTCTGTAAATAATTGAAAACTTGCTGATTATACATTCTACTGCTCATGTATTTGTGTCGAAGGCACAAACTTTTAAGGAACATAATACAAATGACAAAAAAGATTTTTTAAAGGACATTGTTTGAGACACCTGAATCCCATAGTGGAGTGCCTAGATTTGAGTCTCTTTCTCCTTCCAATTCAACTCTCTACTAGTGCATATCCAGGAGGCAGCAAGTGATGGCTTAAGTTCTTGGGTTCTTGCCACCCATGTGAAAGACCTAAACTAAGTTCTGGGATCCTGGCTTTGGCCTGGTCCAGCCTCAGCCAAATTAAAAATCTTCCCCACTCTTCTCTTCTCCCCTCATCTCCTCTCTCCACCTGTCTCCTCCCTCCCTTCCCCTCCTGTCTCGCTTTCTCTTACTCCCTCTCTTTCAAATAACACAAAGTAAATAAATAAATATTTTTTAAAACACTACTACTCTATGGATATTTCATGTTCTACATTCATTCATTATTTTTGCGTCATGCTCCAGATAGATAGAAGGGAGTCATTCCTCAACATGTGGGTGGTTTAAAGCAAGTTGTATGTGAAATATTCTAGAATATTTTGTGACCCATATCATTTGAAGAACCACTTAATTCGAAAAGAAACTCAACTCTCAACAAGTGAAAGAAAAACAGAATAAATATTAACTTTAACTGGTCACTCAGTTCTCTAAATCGGCACCCAGAGATACCCGCAGTGGTACAAACTGACTTTTGGGACTTAAGTAGATTTGATTTTCTGATAGGATTCCATAGCACTTCCAGACCTATGCCACAAACCTTAGGTCATGTAAAGTTTGCTGGATACAGAAGCAGGGATGTGGTGGTTCTTAGCAACTGGCCATGAGTGCTATGAGTTCAGGCTGGGTTGGCTTAGCAGAAGGTAACACAAGACCAAGGCAATGTATTATCCTAATCTATGGCGTGGAGGTGATTAACTCTTTGGCCTCACTCTGGGGATCCTAGCAGTGGGCGAAAGGGAAAGAAAAATTGTCTACAATGTTCTTCCCAGGAGAGCCTAAAATGGGGCTCATTGTGACAGCAATTTTTTAAGGGAATGCATTCATAAGGGAAGTGAGAGAAGCGGGGATCTTATATGGAAATTTGCTAATCCAGTATGTTGGCATTATTGGAGAAGAGCTTTATTCTGTCCCACAGAGAATGCTGGATCACCAATTGTACTACTGTTGGTCACACTCTAAGGAAAGAATGCTATCTTTTCTTACTGTATCAGCTGCTGCCTGGTGAATCTCAGGCAAGACTTCTATCGGACACAAGGCAATTTTCAGAGAGGTGGGGCTCCAGATGGACAGAGCTGTGATGACTCATAGTTGCTTTGGGATGAATTCCCCAGACCCCTGAAGGCAACCTTGGATGGCCACCCACAACTCAGGTTGGAATCAGTAAATTAACCCAACTGTAGGATTAGCTCACAAAAGAGGCACTCAGTTGTCCATATTTTAAAAGACAGGGGATGGCAGACATTTTGGAGAGTAGATAAGTTCCACTTGATACTTCAGCACTCCTTATTGGAGTGCCTGGTTCAAGTCCTAGCTCCTCCACTTCTTTTTTTTTTACTTTTTTAAAAGATTTATTTATTTATTTTATTTGAAAGGCAGAGTCACAGAGAGGCTGAGGAAGAGAGAGAGACAGAGACAGAGACAGAGACAGAGACAGAGAGAGGTCTCCCATCTGATGGTTCACTCCCCAATTGGTCGCAACAGCTGGGGTTGTGCTGATTCAAAGCCAGGAGCCAGAAGCTTCTTCCGGGTCTCCCACATGGGTGCAGGGGCCCAAGGACTTGGGCCATCTTCTACTGCTTTTCCAGGCCATAGCAAGGAGCTGGATCTGAAGTGGAGCAGCCGGGACTCAAACCGGTCCCATATGGGATACTGGCACTGCAGGCAGCGGCCTTACCCACTACACCACAGCACCAGTCCCTCAACTTCTGATCCAGTTTCCATGTCCACCAGTTTCTTGGGGAGCAGCAGATGGTGACTTAAGTACTTGGATTCCTGAAACCCACATGGGAGACTTGGATAGAGTTATGGGCATCTGGGGACTAAACCAGTGGGTAGAAGATCTCTCTGCGTCTCTGTCTTTAAAACAAGATGGATGTTTTTAAAAAATAGAAATATAGGGAACTCTTACTTGGTCTGAGCAGGTATATAGCCAAGGAGGGTGGAGATAACCTAACCATGAAACAAAGCAGTGGGAACTTCAAGTCAAACACAACTTCCACCAGTGCTTAGAACAACGGCACAGAGCACTGTCTGAGGAGGAAAGGGCTATGGAAAGTGGCCGGGGGACACCCAAGATTTTGGAATTAGACCAGGGGGTGAGTCCACTCACCTGGAGAAGTGAAATACAAACCAAAACACAAGACCAAGGCTCTAGCTACCTGAGACAACAGAGTGGTGGTTATGGCAAGTTTGGTTTGCTGCGCACTCAAGGATATGAGGTCCCTATCCACACAAGCATCATGGAAGTGTTACTAATTTCAGACCTCGCTGGCTGACAGATTTTCATCAATAGCTACGGTTGATAACCATTTGTGGGCTGATCCAAGCAGGCTCCAAGGGGGCCTAGGTTGCCAGACCGCAGTGTTGCCAGCATTTTTAGAAAAAGGAGATGGCAATTCACCCCTCGTAACTTCTAATTCTAATATGTTTACATATCCACTGTCAGTAAGACATCTCCATAAAGGTACTGAGTGTCTTATTCCCTCTGTTTTCAGTTATATACTTTTCAGTTTTTCTAATATTTTGCATTATCCCACATTGAGTGGCAGGTAGTAATTTTTCTGAAGAACAAAAGTCTTTAAAGGAATAAATTCCATTGTGACTGAAATAGACATAAAAAAATCACCTAATAGAAATAATGATTTGTATACTACAAACATACTGGCTGGAAGCTATGATACAAACTTCATTCCTTCCTGCACATTTTTTTTTTTTTTGGACAGAAGGTTTAACGTTTGATTCACTTGTTGGCTTCACTTGTTGTGACGTAGAGAAAGACCCAGCCTAGAGTGCCTACTAAATCGTAGTCTTCATGGAGGCAGCTGCGCCTGCACTGCAGCCTTTATTTCTAAGTGCACCACTGACTTAATGACTATGAGAGCATCAGGTATGTGTCTTGGGATTTGCATATATTGCAGGGTTGGTTTAAATTCTGGTAACACTTGCGAAAGCTCATTCAGCTGGTGCTTATGGAATTGTCTTTGTGCTGCTTTTATTGGGTCAGAGACTGCAAGGGAAAAAAAAATCACACAATGCGTCTCATTTGCTGTCTCAATAGAAACATTCCCAGAAGCTTTCCCTGCTCTCTGACTTCAGCTGAATTAATTCCGAGTGCTAGTAGCTCCTCGGTGAAACAGAAATGACTTACACAGCCTCCTATTGGCAGTGAAAACTCTCATGGGAGCCATTTTTAATTTAGAAAGAAACTTGCTCTAAAAACAGCTCTTCCTCACCATATCTTGGCAAAGGAGGAAGGTAATTCCTCCCTTTCAGTAACAGATATTTTAAGTAATTTGCCCTTAAATTCTGAGCTAATCTGAGATTTTTTCCTAGTACCATATCTGCATCTGCCATTTAGTTACTTTTGATACTAAGCAGAGAAAAGGTAAATGGTTTCAAATTCAATTAACAGTTGCAATCTTATTGGCAGCTATAATTCCTTCAGCTTTAGTGCCTTACTACCTTTCAGTTATATATTTACATGCTAGAAAAGATTCAAATTTCACTATTTCTGGAGTCTTCCCTGTGGTAGTCACTCCAGCCTCTGAACCCAATAGCCAGTTATATATGTACCGGTAATAATAGTAATAATATTCCGCAAGAGTTAACATTTATTGAGCACTTTTACATACCAATCACCATGCTAAGCATTATAGATATATAGCATTGTTTAATTTTCACAAGAATGATATGAAAAATATAAGATTAGTATTCCTGTTTTGTAAGTGAAAGTGGCTTGCCTCCCACTATGTCCAGCCAGTCCCCACATCCTTATTTCTGGAATATTTTATAAAATTTAATATGAGGAAAGCAAATGTTAACCTTGCATGCTACAAGGGATAATCTATTTTTTTGAAGAGCTACAAAATACTTTACAGCCTTGAATTGCATGTCATTTAAACAGTTACTTTGAGCATATTGCATATGTTGTTTACTCTGGGCTACTTTTTATGCAGGCATTGCTTACTATCCTTATTTTCTTGTATGGGTAATTTTCTTTTGAAACCATCCTATGGTCTCATTTTGCCAGAAAAGCTTTGTTAACATACCATCAAGAACCTTTGAAAGAAACAATAATTTGATAAAAGTACATCTGAAACAAACAGTATGTATCTTATATGTATTGTACACAATTCATAAATAATCCAATGATATCTTGAAGTCATGAGGATCCCAAAGGTAAATATGGGGATTAGAGATGCCTATTAATTTGTGTCTAATCCATCCATTCACAATCAGCTCTAACTCCATGTGTTCTGTTACATCTCTGTTTAGATTCTGACTGAGTGCTGACCTAATATCAAGTATAACCTTTTCAAGCCACCTACTTTTAAGTAATGAAAAGACCTCTCCCACCCACCCCATTTCTGTGGCCCAGGGCCTCCAGGTCACTGTAGACATTCTAGATGGTGCTTGAGTGCCGAAAGAGCTCAAAGTATTCTTCTGCTGAGCACCAAACTTTCAGATTCACAGGTATTGGTCATTTAAAGGCTCAAGATAAAGGCAAAAATAATTTCTGGAGATAGAAATTCTTCTAAGCATATATGAAAGGCTAATATGTGAGCTTTTCCATAAGACTTGAATCATTATAAAGTCTCCCTTTTTCTTATTTGGCCTCCTTTTACTCAGCCAACAACCACCACTGTATTCGCTTTTCCCATTCTGTCTGATTTTATGCCTTCTTTTTTTTTTTTTTTTTTTTTTTTTTTGACAGGCAGAGTGGACAGTGAGAGAGAGAGAGACAGAGAAAAGTCTTTGGATTACGTGGCCTATGTTTCAACATTCAGTAGAGCATTAGGAAGCAGCTAGAGAGTTCCCTTTCATGATATCACAGGAAAGTCCATTCTCAAGAGAATGGGAGAAATAGGAAAGAATTAATTCAAATTAAGAAAATAGTTTGCCTAACATGCCCATTGTAAGACTTTTAATTAATTCATTCATTCATTCATTCATTTATTATGAGGCGGAGGGAGAGAGAGGAATCTTCCATTTGCTGGGTCACTTCCCAAATGACAATAACAGCAGAGGCTGGGCCAGGCCAAAGTTCCACAGCTGGGGACAGGGAATTCCATCTGAGTCTCTCACATTGGTGGCAGGGACCTGGCTACTTGAGTCATCTCCTGTTGCCTTCCTAGATGTACATAAGCCACAAACTAGAATTGAGGACACAGTGAAGACTCGAACCCATGCACTCTGAGATGGGACATAGGAATCCCATAGAGCACCTCAACCACTTGACTACATGCTTACCTCTGTGCTCATCTTTTTTAAGGATGGAAAAGAGCTTTAGATACTTTGATTCCTTTGGATGGTAACACAAGAGCTGTACTGTTTTCTTTCTTCCTACCACATTAAGGACTGAATTGCTTTTGTTACACCTGCATAATTTTCAAAGGAGATAAGAGGATCCTAGCTAGTTAGAACAGCTGGTGCCATCAGGAGTCTGTGTTTAATCCAATTCTGGACACTCTTTGAAGTTAACTGTAGGCATCTGTGTCGTAACAGTCTTTCTGGTAAGTGACAGTCTATAGGTCTATAATAAGAACTGTCTAAATTTAAAAGATATTGGAAGTGTTCTGTACAACAGAAATATTCAGGAAATTCTCAATAATGTAACTGTCCATGTTTAAATTCATATTAATGATGTCAGATAAATTGTAACACTAATTTAAAGCATTGGCAAATAAGCTGTATAATTTCCAAAGGTTAGTTTAATTAAATTAGTAACAACACATAAAAAGCCCAGTTTTGAGAAAGCGATCACAATAAAAAGGAGAAACCAGCTTGCTAAAGCCCTTTGTATTTTGTTATATGATACAATTCATAACAAGAACTTACAGAAACATCATTCTTAGCAACCAGGAATACATTTGTAGATTAAAATTTACAGTGTCACCTATTATGTAAACATTAGAAAGGTACTGTCAAACATAATACTACATTATGAAGTGTTGCTTAGCTAAATATTATAGAAAAGTAGTAGACTTCTTTATAATTCTGCTTATATAATGTAGCCTATGCTGAGAGTCGTAGTAGTAAACTAACATTTCCTTTTGCTGTGATAGCAATGGCCTTTGATACTTTGAAGAATTGCTTCTGAAACACATTTAGCTTGAATACGTTACCTACTGTGAGTTATAAAATATTAAACTCTAACCTTTTTCCTTAGACTGTGATACCAAAAGAAACTCTCAACAATGTATGTTCCAGAATCATAATCCATGTATAATCTCTATAGTAAATGTCATCGTTGCTTAAAATGGGAAAGCCACAGGAAGCCACTACTCCTGAACACAACAGTGCAGTAATAATCACCGTGATTGAGCAAATACACTTGAGAGTCAAAGTTTTCTTGAGAGAGCACAACTTAAAAATAAATTTGAAACTTTTTCAAAACAGGAAAATATGCTCGAATTCTATCCATTCAAAATGACTTTTTGCTCTGCATCACTTCTAGTTTTTTTTTTTTTTTTGACTGATGACTAAGAGATTACAATGACTTCATTTCCTCTGTAAATCACAGAGTTGTTTAAGGTAATTTACAATCACATAATGGTTCTCAAAATATTCTAACCTCAGTTTTATCACCCCTGTTACCCTCACACCCAATTAAAATAGAAGAGGATTTTCTATGCTTTGCTGAAAAATAGATTGTGTATGTATTACATTTCCATTAGCTGGCTTGAGAGCTAAGAATTTAAAAAAAAGAAAAAGAATTCATTCAACACAAATCTACTGAGTGCCTTCCATATGCCCAACATGGTTCTAGGCACTGGAAATGCATCAGAGAAGCAAATGCACAAAGATCCTTTCCCTATTGGAGATAACATTTTCCATGAGGGAGAGATGGAGAAAGAAAAAAAATGAGAAAGTTGAAAATGTAATAATTTAGGTGTTCGTAAGATCTGTTGAGGAAGTAAAAATAAAGTATAAGGATAGGGAATGCCAGGTGGGGGCTGGTTGGTAGTTTATAACTGCTTTTTTTGTTGTTGTTTTCTTGAGACTCAGGGGAAGCCCTTGGGAGCTGAGACTTGAAGGAAAGGAGAGAGAAAATCAGTTAGCAAAGGTCTGCGAGAGAATGCGTGGAACATTTAACAAACGTAAAGGAAGCAGGCATGGCTAGGGCCACAGGAGTCTAAGGGAATGTGGAGAAGACAGAAAAGTAGCTAAAGTCAGAAACATTTTATAAGCTAAGACTAGGTTTGGAATTTCATTTTGAGTGAGAAGGGATCATTGAATTGAAAGCAGAAGATGAGTCCACTCTGGCTTAGGGTTTAAAAAGACCCTGTCACCATTCTCTTGAGAACAGGTTGTGAAACTTTAACACTGAATTAGAGAAGTTAGTTTGGAATCACAATCCAGAACTCAGACAATAGAAGTGAAGGTGAAGAGAAATGATTAAGATGTGAGCATAGTAGGAAAGCAGAGCACTTATGATTTTCTGATGGATCTAGCACAGAGTATGGGAGAAAAAGAGTGCTGTGGCTTTTATGTAGTTTATCCTCTAAATATTCATCTACTGAAACTTGGAACCTTAAGAGGGAGTGCCTAGTGAGGTATGATTCAATTAGAGGTGCTGCCCTCAATTAATGCTATTGTTGCAGGGGTGGATTCTGTCTCATGGGATTGATTAGTCCATAAAAAAAGCATGTTATCATAAAGTGAGGCTACCCCACTTTCTTGTCCTCTTCTGCATGTGACAAATTTTTCTGGTTTTGCCATGCTATGATGCAGCCACCAAACCACTGCCAGATCACCAGCACCACGCTTTTGGACTTTCTAGCCATCAGAACTATGACTCAAGCCAATCCTGTATTTTGTTACCTAGTATCAGGTATTTGGTTACAGACATACAAAATGGACTAAGACAGAAACATCAATGATGATCCCAATAAATGGATGATCTGTTGCTTGTTGCTCAGATAAGTAAAATCATTGGAGGAGAAATCTAGGTGACAGAAGTTTGCGAGTAAGGATCTTGTTTGTGGACATGTTAAATTTGAGATGCATATTAGACACCTTAATGGGGATGTCAAGTAGATAATTATATAAAGAGTCTGCAAATCTTGTTCGGGTTCTCTGACTTTGGAAGTCCATAGATTGAAGTTGGTATTTAATGACATTTACCGTGGTTGAAGTCATTCATGGAGTAGGTGGAAAAGGCAAAGTTCTGAAGAGTGAATTCTGGGATCCTCCAAAGTTTAGAAGTTTGGAGATGATAAACAGCTAGAAACACGGACTGTGAATGAATGGCCAGCAAGCTGTGGAGAAACTTAGATCGAGTTGTGTCCTGGACGGCAAGTGGACAAATATTTCAAGTAGGGAAAGTATAATATCCTCATTGAGAAAGGTGGCTGAGAAGTGACAACTGGAAAGAGCAACAAAAGGATTTTGTTGATTATAGAATGAGTGGTTTTGATTAAAAAAAAAAGTAGTAGAAATGAAAGCACAATTTAATGGGTCTAGAATGAAATGAGATGTGTAGACAGAAATTGGAGATAGTAGGTATGGTGAACATTTTTGAGGACTATATTTTAAATATAAAGAGAAACAGGATGTGTTCAACTGAATAGTAACCCTGGTAAACTGGAAAAGAAAGGATGATGAGGGAAGCAGAGGCCATACAGGGGTGGCAATATAGAGGTCTTTGATGGATTGGTGTACTTAAAGCACAGATGTGTTTTTGGAAAATGACTGAAAGATTGGCTGGAGGACGTGGTTCCTGAGGGTATAAAGTAAAGTGGATAATAAAATGACACCAGGAATATAAGTGAGTATTAAATCCTGAAACCAGAAGATATTGCTAAGGAGTTTAGACTGCACCATGTTACAACAGGGATTACCAGAGATTTTCAAGAAACAAGCAAAGTTGACAATAAATCATTCATAATATTTGGATTGGAGGGTTCATTGGAGGGCTGGGAATGGAAGAAGAAGATAATTAGAAAATGCTTCCATTTTTGAAAGAAAGGAATTTAGGCAACAGCTAGGAAGTAGAATCCAGACAGATTTAAGGAACAATGCAAAACACATGCCCAGTTATACATTTAGTGTAACTCAGAGCAAATGGAGTTTGATGACAACAGCAAAGTTGCTGAAAGGCTTGGACAGACTCGTGATACTTTTAAAGTGGATACTAGAAGTGGAAAACATTGGTTTAGGGGAGTGAATATTGATTTCATGCCAGTCTTCCTATTTCAATGACAACTTGAAACAATCCCACATAGGGAGAGTCTATGAGTACTCCAAAAACAGGAATGGAAGGAAACAAACCAAGATTTAG